>NW_022631276.1:0-218093 GCF_010015895.1 Lontra canadensis | reverse complement strand
TCCTAAAATACCAGTGTCTCACAACCCAGGACACCAAGTTAAAGCTCAGGTCAGATGCACTCGACACAACAAGTCAGTTATGAAAGCAACGACTACATCGGCCTACAGGTTAGTGCCGTGAAGATTTATAATCCCTTCTTCTCAGCAGCCTTTAATTGAGATAGCAGACATACAGAAATTACATGCTCAACGTAATATTTTTATACATATGTACATATTGTGGGGAAAAAAACCCATCAAGCTAAATAAGTAACCATATGTAGTTACTCCGTTGCATGTGTGTTGAGTAGATTTAAGACCTGTCCTCTGAGAACAGTTCAAGTACCCTTCTACTCAGTAGAAAAGACTCAAGAAGAATCTCTTCATTTCTGCAAGCACCGTGGCCACAGTATAATCGGGAGCAGCATAAAATTAAAAGGCTTTGGTCAAATAACCCAAACTCAATACTCAGTACAGATAGCGTGTAGCGAAGGACAGAGCATTAACAGCTTCTGCCTCATCAAAAGATACGGAACATAACAGCTTTCACTTTCATGAATCTGCTACAGACGGCTTATCCTAACAACCAATTTTCCACCGTCCCAGCTGCTTATTAATGTTTCGAGATGTAAATGCCTGAGTGTACCTAGGACTGTCACGCACTATCACAAGGCAATCAATATGTCAAAATGTATTTAATGACAGAACCGCACTTGAACATTACAACTAGCTATTCTTACCTTTAAGGCTTACACATACAAGAACACCACTTCTGCCAAAACAAACCGATCAATTTCCCTGTGAATTTGTCTGCTGCTTTATTAATAGAGAGATCTATTGTTTTATCAATGAAAAAACACAGGGGTCTCAGGCTCTATCCTTACCTGTTATGGCTAAGCTACTGAAAAAAAGGGGTCTTTCTTGCCCACACACTCACTGTAATGGGAAGATGACAAAAAGCACTCGAGGAATGCTGACTGGGACTATCTTCACTGTACTAATCCGTTCACCTTATGAGTTTAATTCAGGGGAAATATGCCTGGGTAATCCTGAGCATAGAGCTTGCAGGATAATTACAGCTCAGCCAGGAGAACCACCAACTGAAAAGCCCTCGGGAGCGCTGGAACAGCAAGTTCTGCTAAACAAACATACTGATCATTCTTAAGGCTGTAGTTATATTTAAACCAATTTGCATGGCAGTTCATTTCACAGATATTACTTCATCGCTTCAGGAATCCCCTGTGAAATCTGTTACCAGAACTACCAATTTAAATTTCCCTTTTTTTTTTTTTTAAAAGCAGACTGATAAATAATGAACTGATCACCAAACCATCGTGCCTTCACAAGGACGTGCATTGGACCAGATTTGCTTATTTCACAGGTTGCCAATTATCTTGCTAAAAATTAACATGTGCTCCATCAGGGGATACTGCTCCCTTAGGAAGATATGGAATAGAGGATTAAATCAGTGAGCAGGTCGTTCATGTGACAGAAGACTTAACATGAACATGAGAAGCTAAAATTCTTAAGAAAACCAAACGGCGGGGCAGGACAATTAACCTGATGACCACGTGGGCCAGCTGTGGGGGAGAACTCCTGCACCACTAACAGCAGCATCCACTTCCTTGGAACCTTTCTCAAGCCCAGTGTTCCCCTATCTATTCCTGCGTGAGAACTTGTAACATTCCTGAAAGCCGAGTAAAGACGAAGACTATTTTGCCAAATTTTAGTTGGAAGAACTAAGTCAAGTCAAGGTCACACTGGCAGTGAGACAATCCTCAGTAACACATGGTCCATCATAGGCCATTCAGTGAACGTGGATTTAAAATAATGCCCCAGCCACCAGAGCTGATCCACCAAGGCACCATTTCCCAGAGATCCTGGACAGAAGGAGTCCACTCTCACAGCACAAGGTGCTCACCGTGTACCAAACCCTGAGCTTCAGAACTGTATGGGAAGCATTTCATTCTAATGTCATTCTTCAAGTCAGGTACCATCATTCGCATCTTATAAATAAGAAACTTGAGGCTTAGAGAAGTGAACTTGGCAGAGCCACTCAGTAGGTCTCAGAGATCAAATCTGAACCCAGAGCTTGATTCAAGAGCCCTGTCCTCAACTGGGATACAGTCCTGTCTTCCAAACCACTGAAGCTGGCACATGAGCTAAACCTATTCCACTCCAGGCAGCAGAAAGAACAGTCAGAAAAGTCAGTAGACTAACGTTTTCTCAGCTTGCACCTAACTATACTTATAAATTTGAGCCCTGATGGACTCATCTGGAAAAAGTTCAAGTCTTTCTCCACTCACACGGTTGTTGCAAAGCTAAAAAAAACTTAGTACGTAAAATTATGCTAATTCTGATCCACAGGCTAGTGATTCCTGATCTGTAACTCTCATGCATTAGGATCACACCACTATGTCCACGTCCACATAATGGCCGTAATAGGCTGCAGAATGCAATTTCAGATCCAGTGGTTCTCTAGGATAGGCAGAAGCCACCTATGGGCCTTCCCAATCCTGATTTCTTGCCTTAAGAAGACATGTCAGAGTGAGTTGTGTTCTACAGACGAGGGATTCTAATACACCCTCTGGCTAAGGATTCACCTTAACACTGTGCTGTGAAGTACACAAATTAGGAGTTAAGATAGTCAGACTGAAAACCTTTCTTAGATACTTAGAGCATTACACCTGGGGCAGCCAATGTTTTATAAAACTAGCACAGTGACAGCGTTTAAGACATAGTATCTCTCCAATAAACCTTCTTACTTACAGAATCCCTCTCTGATGACGGACTTGAATTTCTTGCGTGCAGTGAGAAGTAGCCATTCCAGAGCTCTGCCAGTTCAATAACCACAACAATGAGCCCAAGTTTGCTTCAGTTATTCTATGCTTGACTTATAGAGCAGAAGAGAACAAGTTCACCGGCTGTTTAACATACGAAGAGTTAACCCATCCCTGTGTCATCATGAGAATTTAAACATCAACCGTACCGCTGAGAAAAAAGCCACCATTTCAAACTACTAAAGAATAGATGGTACAAAAACGTTTGCATTTCAATAGAACTAGCTTTATTATATTATTATTATTATTATTATTATTTTAAACAAAAGAAATGGTCTAAAAGCAAATGCAGATATGTACCGAGGGATGGACATGACCTGGTACTTACAGAGGAGCTGCTGTGTCATAAATGAAAACAGAATGTTAGGAGAAAAATGGTATTTCAGGTGCTGTCTGCTTGAATAATCTGGAGACGCAAGTTAACTGAAAGAAAGTGCCGTGCCAAGCAATCAGAGGGAACAAAAAACAAAACCAAACGCAACCACCAGCAGCTGCTTCCCAAGAACTATGTGCTGACAGCATGAGCACTGCCATCAACTCACAGTCTTCTCATTTTCCCCGTTTTCTATAATTTTCCTCTTCTTTTCATCTGTTTTCTTCTTGAAGATGTTATTTCGGTAAAACTGAAGTTCTTTGATGCTTTCGCTAATGTCATCGAGCGCCCTACAAGCAAACACATCACACTGAAGTGAAATGCCCACGGAGGAGGGAAGCCATTGACAATGTAACTTACGAGTAACAACAGATACTACTGTAAATGCTGCTGACACAGTCTAGAAGAGGAACGTTTCAATAAAGCAAATATAAGTGCTTTGTTAAAAAAAAGAAAAAGCTGTATTAAAATTTTTTTTTTCCTAAAATATACCAGATTATAAAGTCTCCTAGACTGTCCTATAAGATGGTGAAGTGTTCCATGGAAAAAAGAATTCTAGGGTCAAGTGAGTTCGGGAAAAACTAGGTCTATCACTCCTTTTCTGAACTTCTGTACAAAGCATTTACTGTACTAACATGGGCTGTGAGTGTCCACAGGGAGGATCTACAACACGCACAGTGTGTCTAAAACTTAATCAACCACATGTGTGGGTGTGGAATAATCATGAACAGCTCTTAGAACAGAGTTTGGGGAACACTGTGCAAGATTTAATGACATCCCACAAAATACACTGACCTGCTCAAACGTGACTCGTGACTCAGTCATAATAAGCATCAATCATCAGCCAGTACCCGGCCAACACAGAGGCTCTGCCTCCACTCTGAGGGAGATGTGTGCTACCGTCAGCTGCAACACACTCTTCTCCAACACACCCTCTCATCTGTCGCAGTCTGAGAAATCAGGTAAGCTAGATTATGAGAACCGTGAGCAGGTCCATCAGTAAGCTCTGAATGAGAAGTCAAGGGCCTCTATCCTTATGTTCTGCAGCAGAAACATCCATGTGGTTGATCACGGGATGCGTTTTCAGAACTTGTAAGGCATGTTATAGAATGGTAAACACCAGAGATACACTGTGACCTTTCTAAAGATTGAAAAATGCCGAAATCCAAAAGCCATCAAACCCTAATTGTTTTAGATGAGGTATTCGAAACCTGCATTCCTGCACTGGGGTTCATGCAATATCCCCCCCTGCAAAGAAATACTAGCAGGCCGGGCTCTGTATAGCAGGGACTCAGTCTCTGTTTGCCTAGACTGTGCACGTAGACACTCAGCAAATGGACGCACTAAATGCTGTCTTTAGAAGCCAGCAGTAAATCCCCCATGAAGTCTTAGGTTCCTCCTGAAAGAGGACAAAATTAAAAAAAAAAACAAAAAACAAAAAAAAAAAAAAAATTTTTTTTTTTTTAAGTAAAAGAGCCAGTACAGGACACTAGATAAACAAAATCTTCAAATTTCTTGGGTACCTGTGGCTAAGTCTGCAGACTTAATAGAAAGGACCTAAAACACTTAAAAGTGCCAAAGTTAGGCTAACTATGTTAACCCAACTGTCGACAAAGTGTTCTGATTTTAAGTGGCTACAAGTATTCATATCCTTACTGGGAAGAATATAACTACTGCTCGTTACTAGAAAGATTACAGACTGTTTCAACACACCTACAAACTAAGCTATCTTTTAGTGTTAAAACTGGAGTGAAGACGTAAGATGCTACATATCTCAGAACGGACTATTAGAATCCTGACCAGAATTCCTAATAATCTTAGCAAAAGAAAGTTAACTTTATGCTAGCTGGCTTTTACTTTACCCCCAAGAAAAAAAGAGTGGAGGACAGACACTATGTTAAGCAGTCAGGAACTGGAGGGTTACGTGTGTGTCAGACTGCCAAGCACTTGGAAGGACCCACTTACCTGTGAGAAGCAGCCTTCTTTGGTGCAAATTCATATTCTTCTGGATACCAGCGTCTATACACAGCAAAAATGGAACTCTCAAAGGAAACTGTCTCAAATATACTGGATAATTACCTCCTTCAAGTCATTTATTAACACTGAAAAAGGCATTTTGGGTTGTGACTCTCCAGAAGCCTCCTTGCCTGGGACTGTGTCTTCACCCTAGCTCTTCTCGGTAGGCAAGCTCATGCTCATCTACGATTCCTAAATTCACTCCACTCCAGCCCTCTCCTACCTTGTCACGGATGGCCAACCACCTGCATCTCCGCCTACGAATCCATCAGACACTTCAAATGAGCATATATAAACCTACACTTATCCTCAAGACCTCCCTTCTCCCACGCACCCAATCTGCTTTTGCTCCTATTTCCCCCTTTATCTTTGAACAATACCATCATCTGCCTAACTGCCGAAACCAGGAACCGTAGAATTGCTTAGAGCTCTTCCTTTCCCTCACTCCCCCATTCGAACACGGCATACCATGCCAAGTGACATCTCAAGATGGGACATTCTCCACACCCTTCTCTGCCACCCAAACGCCATGTCCCCAGGTCATTCTTCAAAAGTGTCCCTTATCGCCCTCTTTTCTGCCACCTTATGATCAGAATGACCTAATCGTATCATTGATTCTTCTACTTACACTTTTTTAAGGGAAACCGTCCCTCATGTTAACCATCTCAGCCCGCCATACAAGCCCTTCACAATTTGGTCTTACCTCCCACTTTTTCCAAGCCGCATGCCTGGCACTTTGGCACTGATGGACTATTTGTAATTCCCCTATCTCCCTGAGCCCTCATTTCTTCATACTTCTGCCCGTTCTCTGGAATCCTCCCGCCTCAGTTAAATGCCAGGAAAACATCCAACTCCTCTTCCAATCTCAACTTAAACTTCCTGTGGAGCTTTCCCCGACTTCTCATTCCTTACTCCAACATCTCGGGGCTCCTTCCCCCCGGTGCCCCCAACAGTCAGTATGCACATTTCCGTTACAGAAGTCATCACACAGTGTATGTGCAGCACAGATTCTAGGCTATTTCAAGGCTTTTCATTTGTTATGTTCCCAGAGCATAGGCCAATGCCTAGCACAGAATGGTGTTCAGTAAATTTTGTGAACTAATGAAATTTATACAGAAGATTTTCAACATTATTTCCCCCATTTCTCACCAGTCCAGAATCAACTAGGGACCTGTTCAAGTCAGAAAGGGAGGAAGTTACACACCCACTTGGCACCCTCAGTTCTAGCATTCTATTCAAATACTTTCCACAAATTCTCAATTAAAACATGCTAAATGAGGCAATTATTGGATCCTAAATATAGCCCTTACCTGCACAGTTCTTTAACAGTGCTCACATCAATTATTCTATAATGAAGATGTTTCATGAACTGGGGCATGTATTTGTCAAGAAACTTCTTATCTGCATGAACTGAATTTCCTAGAAAGACACGAAGCATACCGCATCTGTGTATTTCTAGCAATATACAACAGGATATCAAAATTATTAACCGGTACTGAAATGGAGAGGATTTTTTTTTTTTAATTTAAATAATTCCTAAAAGCATCTCGGAATTTCTAAATCAGGTTTGAGTGCATTTGATTAGGCTATAAGTACAGACTTCTGAGTATTTACTCAGTCTAGCTCATAATAAATTTATATATAGCCTCAATGGACAAAAGGATAAATCTACCATTCCACATACTTAAAATAATGCACAAATCCATTTGTTACTTTTTCAGATCATACCAGATGTGCACATTTTCTCCCAGTGTCATGAAAGCCACACTATTAACACTAAAAACTTAACTGAACCACATTAAGTAAATAAAAGTTTATTCACATTCCAATTTTAACAAACTGTATCCATATTCATGTTTCCATACAGTAATTTATATTAAAAACACTAAATTTTAAATAACTACTTTAAAATAGACAGCAGCCAAACTAGCTAGAAGGAAAATATACATACAACATATACTCTAGTACTTAATGTCAAAACTTTTAAAATCTAATTTAAGTGTAAGTTATTGTATCAATTTACATATACAAATGCAAATACACCTCCAGAGACCATTAACTTTTCTCTGACAATGGCTGTACTTTCAAAATCCTAGTAGAACTGGCCCAGTTTAAGTAGTCACTGTCACACAGGAAAAAAAAAGAAGGAAAAAAAAAAAAAAAACAGGTGGACATTTTAGATTGAGACTAAAGAGACAAAATAACCAAGTAAAATGGATGGGACTTGATTGAGTGCTGGTTCAAAAACAATTAGACATTTGGCACGTGGACTAGATGTCAAATGGTATTAGTGAATTATTTTTAATTACCTTAAATGTGATAATGATACTGTGGCTACATAAGAAAATGTCCTTATTGGGGAAATACACGATGAAGTACTTAGAAATGAGGTGTCAAAATGCCTACAATTTACTTTCAAACGTCCGACAAAAAAACAGACACATAAAACAAACATGGCGCAAAGTTAAACCATTACCAAATCCAACTTTCCTGTACATGTGAATTTTTTCCGTAATAAAAATATGAAGGAAAATTTCATTGAGTGAGTCTATGTACCCCAGATCCCATGTCAGGTTTCAGGGCAGTTTCCCAATACTGCTGTTATAAATTACACAAGGAAACTTGAACACAAAATTAAGATGTATAATCCAAGTCAGGGCAAGTGGAAGGCATGATGGTCTTAGTTGATCTTTCTGGAACTGCAGTCTCTCGAACCACTACAATGGAAGACTATCTACAAGGTATATGTAGGATTGGATTTTACCTGCAAGTGGACAGAGCCCCGGAGGAGTCTGCTGTCGTACAAAGGACAGAAATTCATACTCTGCCTGCTGCAATGTCATTGTACTCTCCTTCACTGCCTTGGTTAGACCAGACTGCAAGAGAGAATCCCCAGCCCCCACCAGAAACACATCAAGTCAGTTTTCAAAGGCATCCAGAAATGAAACTACACTGCTAAAATGGGCAAATATAACCATACATGGACCATTTATAAAGCTCGAGTTCAACTGAAACTGCCATCTTTGCACTGATTTTTTTTCTTAAAGAATCCAGGTCAAATAAGCTATGTTCCTGATTGTTAATAGCATTTCCACACAGTCAGAAAAAGATGGTGCTCAAAGTCCAAGCTCTGGGAAGAAACAACTATTAACAGGAGAGCAGCATTCCCCCTTTTCTGAAAGTTGAGGTCTAACCTTATCCAAAAGACTGATTTGAGCAATACTTGACAATCCGTAATGCGTTCGCGACAGACTGAATGCAGGAGAGGAAAAAAGAGAACATTCAGAAGATGATCTCGAGAGGTTCCAAAGATGACAGGTAAACAAGCAAGCAGTCTCCCAGGCTCGCCAAGCAATCTTCCTCTAACCCTTTTTAAAATCCCATCCAACAATGGTATAGGATTCAGATGTGGGAGCAACACGCTCGTTACTGATCCCCAAAGCAGCACTCCTGTTATCTGGTAATGTTACCTTCCCATGATGCTCCTTACACCAATCTGACATGCTGTCCAGTAACTCATCCGGCTGTTTTATAATCAGGTTAGGACCCTGTGGATGGGAAAAGCCATTAGTCATCCAGAATTGACAGGAATAACCGTGGTTTCTGAGTTAAAGTTTATGCTGCTGTCAGAATTCAATACACAGATAGCAGAAAAAGAGATGAGAGCCCTTTGTTATCTCTGTAAGTGGTCCTTATTCATTCTAGTGCTGTTTACAATGGCAAAGAGGAATGCATGTGCACACACGCACACACCTACCTCTGAACAGTGAAATGCCTATTAATAGAGAACATTGGTTGTCTGTAAGGGTCAGCAAACTATAGCCCCAGTCTTTGGCTTTTTTTTCCCCCCTATTACCAGCAAGCTAAGCACGATTTTTACATTTGTCAAGAGTTATAAAACTCACATGTGACAGGTATGTAGCACTCCAGGCCTAAAATATTTACTACTCAGTCTTTTTTTTACCAAGAGCTTGCCAACCTCTAATTATGAGTTCATTTTGGAAAGTGTCTATATTGCCAAGTGAAAAAAGCAAATTGTAGGACAGTATATATGTGCATGTGATCTTGTGTACATGTGTTTAAAAAAAAAACCACACACACACATTTATATATGCATGCAAAATACCAAGAAAATATACAAGCTTTGGGGAGTAGGATGCAGCAGCAGAACAGGGCAAAAAACAGCTTACTACACATACATCTTGGATAAAGTTATACGATTTAATTTTAACAATATTTTTATATCAAAAGGTTAAAAAGGTAACTGGTAACATTTGAGGAAAACAAGAAAAAGTAACACGTGGCTGTCAAATTCTCTGCTCCATTTAACAGAACACTAAGTGTCTCAGATGAGTCCCAGCTGTCACAGAAGCCTGACTTGTGGCATTAAAACAAGTCACCGTGGGCATAGTTTCTCCTGTACGATGGTGATAACAGACTGCTCCCTTCCCTCAATGGAATGTTTAACATAGGATAAAAGAAATTATAGATATCAAAGTTCTTTGAACTCTTGGAAGAAAAGTATTCTATGAATCCAAGGTATTATTGCTACTAAGTAATAAAAATAGTTCACAATCACTGAGAGGAATGGCTAGAATTTAACTACTGGACATCTAAAAACTAACAAGGAGCTTTAGCCAAATAAGAAAAATCAGTAAAGGCAATCTCTAGGACGCAAAAAATTTGTTCTGATTACATATTTTTTTAAAAAACCAAAAAACCTCATCCTGTTTAAAAAAAAACAAACACAATTTTAACAAACCATGATGGAAAAAGCAAACTATTTTTTTTTTAATTTCTTTTCAGTGTTCCAGAATTCATTGTGGAAAAAGCAAACTATTAATCTAAGGCCATCTAACTTATTTTAGGTCCCAGTTTGGCACACAAAGCTACCTACAGAAAAATGTTCAGGATAGGATGTTTGCTCTTCTACCAGAATAAAACATCTTCCTCAGACTCACATACAAGAATAAAACATATTTTCCACAGAAAGGACACTTAAGAGTGCCAACAGCCCCAAGCATATATATTTTTTTTTTAACATTCTTATCCTCAGCTGACTGGGTCTATTTACAAATGCCACACTCATCTGCAGCTGTGTGAATACAGACCCAAATTTCCTCCAGGGTACATATTAACTAAATGGTCCATTAAACTGTCAGTATTTCACATTATATCAACAGTCTAAAGGAAAAACTCTTCTTCAGCCAGGGGTAAGTAGGGCTCACAAAATAAAGACACTTCACTATTCATCCGCACTAAATTCCAAGTGACACGGAAAAAACAACCAAACCTAAAACGCAGAAGTTTATTTATATAATTAAAAAAAAAAAAAAAAAAAGAGCTAGTTGTTATGACGAGAAACACAAAGTCTCAGGACTCTCCTCCAGCTGACGTATCCAGCGATACTCCACAAAAGTCACAAATCATCTATAAATGCCTCCTCCCATCCCTTACCTACTAAGATAAGTAGAAGTCTTACTGTGCATTAATGAAATCTACCAATGGCAATAGCACATCACTCCTGCTCTCTGGGAACTGATTTTAATAGGACTACCTTTTCCACAAACATCCTTACCGTGTTCCTATTCTAGAATTTCTTATAGCCTCTGAAACTGCTGACAGTATGAGACCAGGGACCAATTCCAGACTAGGGCTTTCACCCTCTACCAATCAGATACCCTCACACACTTCTCAAATGCTTCATAAGTGGCCAAAAGGCAACAGGTATGTTGCTTTAATATTTCAGCTAAAAGCAGCATGTTAAAACCTTAATCATGCTCAATATATCAACAAGAGAGTATTCTGATTCTGCATCAACAGAATTCTAAAATCTTAAAACAGATCTAGACAAGCACATACCCTAGTTGAGAAAACAGAAATTGGACATAGAGAGAGTAGAGTTAAAAGTAAGGTGGTGATAGATTAACTTTGGCCTGAGTCACTAATCCTGAAGAGACAATAGCTGGTTCTCTTATTCGCTAGAAGTACTTCACTCAAACCAGCTGGGTTAAATTTCTGACTTCCCCAGTAACAAGCCAGGTGGCCTTAGGCAAATTACCCAGTATGTCTGTGCCAAAATGTCCTCCTCTATGTGTGCAACTACTTACCTCATAGTTGTTGTAAGGACTAAAAGTAGATACACGTAAAGCACTTAGAACTGTGCGAGGCACACAGTAAGGGCTCCGTAAACAAGGGCACGTATGCTTCTGTAATTTTTGGCATGGGTAACTGAAAAATAACTAGACTGTGAGACAGACTACTTTGGTTCCAGAACCAACCCTACCATGACCTAGCATATTCCTTTGGAACTTAACCTAGATGGACCCCAGTTTGAAAAATGACTTTGATTTCTAATACGCTCTAAAGAGTATGGCTGTATTACGTGGCATCACCTACTTCAGCCAAAATGTTGAGATCAGAGTCAGTTATCAGACAGGCCATCTCAATAATCTGGTCCTTCTCAATGTCCAATCCTGTCATCTGCAATCAAAAATAAATAGGTAACACACAAAATCATCTTTCTGGTCTATTTTACCCAATTTTTATTTGACAGTAATTCCCTCAAGCATATTCCATTTATGTCCCATAGCCTGGGTAAAAGAGACAATAATGCTTCTCTGGCAAGCCCCCAAGACACTGAACATGAGTAACTTATTCAGTGAATATTTGCCAGGGGCCTGCTGTATGTCAGGCACCCTAGTTCTACTGTAGGATAGATGCAAAGTCAGCAAAATTGAGTGCTGACAGCATTCAATTTGGTAAGATACGACCCACATCACTACGTCTCTGCAGTTTACAAAGTTTTCATATTAATTACACCTCTTGATCTTCCTTACAACCTAACGTATAAAGCACTGTTCTTACCCCCATTTCATATATAAGAAAACTGAGGCCCAACCGAGGGGGCAGTCTTCAGCGTAAGTATGGAAAACCTAAACGGATCAGAACCGGGTTCTAGTCCCATCTCGGAACCTAACAGCATGACCTTCAGTGAGTTCAGTCCTCTCTCGGGGCCTCAGTTTTCTCGTTTGTGGAATGAGAGGTAAGGCTGAGTCATGTCCGGAGTCCGGGCCAGCTAACAACCTAGGGTCCTGTAAGACTGCGGAAGGAGAGTCTGGAGTCTAGCACAGTCGCTGTCCCAACACCCCCGCCCCCCCTCAAGCGAGCCTAAACCCAGAAGGACCAAAGCGTTAGGGAGGGTCACGCTTGGGCAGAGGGGGTTGGGGAGCCATATGGATGACTCTTCCCTTTGGAAAAGAAACCCCACAGCCCAGCACAGTCCCCAACACCTACAGGACTCCAGCCGGCCGACCTGCCCGCGCAGCCTACAGCCCGTCGGCGCTCACCTGCCACACCTGAAACCCAGAGACCCGCCGCTGTCCGCGGACAGGCTCAGCTACTCCGTCTACGCGCGGAACCTCACTCGTCTCCCCTCACCCTCGCCGACCGCACTCACCTCCAGGTCCACCCAAACCATCCGCTGAGCCATGCTCTCCCCTGCCGCCATGGCTGCGCCACCTTCGCGGACACCCCGCGACCTGAACTGCCCTCGACTCCCACCCACACCTCGCAACAGCCTGGAGCCCAGGGAGCCGCCTAGCATCACCCGGCACGAGCCGCCACGGCCCCAGCCTCTCAGCCGGCGCTGGCGCAGGCGCGATGGTCGCTAAACGTCGCAAATCCGCGGGGAGGCGCAGGAGTGAAAACCACAAGTCCCAGCAACCAGTGCGCCAGCTGGCCCTGAACAATCCGGCTTAGCTGCCGAATGGGATGATGGGAGTTGGAGTCTCGCTGCGTGTTCCGACCGATTTCCCCACCCCCGCCACGTGTTTTCGGATGTTACTGGACGCGCATGTTTTTCAGAACTAAGTTTATTCGTCTCACAAGAGTTATTTCCTGAGTTTGGATTAGTTGCAAACCGCCTAGTTGAGAAAGAAGTCTCTTACTTTGGCCAAAAAAGACCTGGTTATTTATTCATAATTTTTTTCGAAATATATCTTTCTTCTGTTTGCCCCCCCCCTTTTTTTTTTTTTACTTACCTGCCCCTCCACTCCCCACCAGGCATGTATTTTTCTCTTTGACGTAAGGCAGCAGTGCGGTGTGCTTCTTTCGCGGCCAGAAGGCCGGTTTGGCTATCGTGAAATCCTTCAGAAATCCTTGAGATCTCGTGTGAGACATCGCTTAGCACGCACTAGGTGTTCAAAAAGACTTTGTTCGCTGGCGAACAGTTGCTCTTTATTATGGAGGGAGGTGGTTCGTTTCAGCTCAGCTGTGGGGTGTCAACGGTAACGACTTCCTGCTTAACCCTTACGAGTCCTCAAAGTTTAAATCTTGTCCTTTTATAACGAGTCTATGCCGCAAATTAAAATGAATTAAAAACAGCTCTACCTGCTCTGTAATCTGCTTTGGTTTTGATCGAAGTATGGGTAATCTCCGACGTAGCTATAGTTCCATCATTTCCAGGAGTAGGGACAGCCGTCAACAGAACCTGTCGACCCGGTACTGTCAAATTGCATCAATCTCTTTAAATCTTGGCTATTCAGTAGCAAAGTCGTGTGCAGAGTGCAACTTTGTCACAAACATTGGCCTCAGCCTGGAATTATACCTTCTATATATTTTTTCTGAAAGCCCTATTGCCACTAATTACAGAGCTTGTGGTCCATTACGTAGTAATTCGTACCTGGTGAGCTGGTTTTGTGAGAGAGAAACTTGTTGCCTAATCAGAGCTGTAAGGACAGCGTAGTATACCGGATGTCAACTTTAACTCCTTTGGTGTACCCAACCCACCACCTGCCGGGGCACACAGAAACTCTTTGAAGGGTCATGAAATTGTGTGCACAGATTGCATACTTACAAAGACTTTTATTGTGCACAATGTGTATATATTATAACTGCATTGCCTGATGAGTCACATTGTTTTGCTATAGCTTTTGATTCATTGTAGCCTACTTTATGAGAAGTAGTCTACATTTCTTCCTTTTTGTCTCTCTTAGTTTTTAACTTGGTTCATACGAAGTAGTATCAGCTGAAATACAGAACCTTTTATCAATTGAGCTTTTTAACACCTTTTGTTTTCAAAGTTACTACTGAAACACTGTTCAGTTTTATTAGAAATTACATATTAGAAAATGCTATTTACATTTAAGAACTTATATCTTGAAAACTTATGACTTTAATTTTAAAATACTGTGTAAACATTATGTGTGGACATTTTTGCAACTTTGGTTTTCGAATTAACTACTTTATAATGATACAGACACATTTTAGGTGAATGGTGCTATAATGTAAGGAGACTTCACAGTTGTTGGTTTTTGGTTGTAATATTGTTACATTGGTGATCTTAAAGTTTAATGTCCCAAAGCAGAGCAATGTATGCACCACATTCAGAAATCCCAACCATGTAAATGCGGACAGACACAAGAACATGGAACGTTAGAATCTGCAAGCAGCCTCATGCAATGGTGGGCTCAACCATTTCTTTGTCTTTTCCACACCACTCTCTTGAGAGACTTTGCTTTTTTCAATTAGGATTCGGATTATAAAAACTGCTTTTGTTAATTAACAACAAGGTTAAAGCGCTAAGAAATCTTGTTCTCTAATATCATAGACTGATAAACTTTGCTGTTTGAAGTCATTTTAGTGAGAATAGAACACCTCCTCTTAAAGAATCTGAGCCTTGTGAGTCACTGACACAGAAAAGCTGCCTCAATTGTCAACCCAGGGGCAGAGATTCAGATAAAAGGTTTTCAGACACAGCATTCCACATTTATCTTGACTTTTTTGTTTCTAAATAAACAGGGCTCTGAGTCAGCTTCTCAACACTGTGGGTAGTCAGACTATGATGTTTTTAACAGAATCAATGACAATGTTTCTAACAGAACATGGCCAAGGCCACACACTCCCCTAATTGAGAGATCACTAGTTATTTTTTACACGTTTTTAAAATTTTATCTTAATTGTGGTAAAATATGATCTTATTGTCTTAATTGTGATAAATTTTCCTATCTTAACCATTTTTTAAAAGATTTTATTTATTTGACAGAGAGAAACAGCTAAAGAGGGAACACAAGTGGGGGAGTGGGAGAGGGAGAAACAAACTTCCCACTGAGCAGGAAGCCTGATGTGGGGTTCCATCCCAGGAGCCTGGGATCATGACTTGAGCTGAAGGCTGATGCTTAACTACTGAGCCACCCAGGCACGCCCCCCCCTCAACCCACTTTAGCCATTTTTAAGCAGACAGTTCAGTGGCATGAAGTACATTCACACTGCTGCGCACCCATCACTGCCACCCATCTCCAGAATTTTCTCATCTTCCCGAACTGAAACTACATGTCCATTTAACACGAACTTCCCATTCCCACCCACTCAACCCACTCACCCAGCCCTTGGCAAACACCAACTGTCTGTCTCTCTGAATTTGACTACACTAAGTATCTCATACAAGTGGAATCATACAATATTTGTCCTTTTGTGCCTGGCTTATTTCACTTAGCACAATGCCCTCAGATTTCATCCATGTTATAACATGCACCAGAATTATCTTCCTTTTAAAGGCTGACTAATATTTCATTATATATACAAGGCACATGGCATCTTATTTATCCAGTCATCAGTGGATGAACATTTGGGTTGCTTCCACCCTTTGACTGTTGTGCACTGACATGGTTTTTAATAATAATAATTATTATTATATATATATATATATTTTTTAATTGAGCTTTCTTACTAGAACTTCCCCAGACCTGCTTTGCTCTCTCACTTCCTAAGCAAAGATTACTATGATAATCAATCCAGAGGTGATCCCTACTCTCCCTGGTTCCTCTTTAGAACCATTCCAAATGCTACCTTCTAAAATGCCCTTTCCTACTACTCCCTCTTAGGAGAGGCCCTGGTTCCTCCTGTTAATCGTGACAGCAAGTTCATAAAACTAACACTGTTAAAATTGTGGTCTAGTGAACTTAACCTGATATGCTTTATCTCCATCCTATTAAATGACTTTAATTTCCAAACACATTTATTTTTATACTTTCATAGGAGTCAAACAGAGCCATATAATAATGGTAGTAGTACTAGTCAATAGTCACTAAAGTAATGAAACTATTTCTGTCCTAGAGTTCATAAAACATTTTTAAATAGGCAGTAGGTACCTCATGAATACTTACCAGTTGATGATAATCTCTCTTCCTTTCAACTGCTTTGTGGAACTTAGTCTTGAGAAATGTTGACGTCAGGTTTACTGCTGATAAGTACTGATAACTGCTATTTACTTCCATCTAGTGGTCTGGGGAATAAAGGATGATAAATCTTTTGCCTTTTCCCTTTATCACTGTGAAAAAAAAAGTGGTAAAAATAGAAACCAAACATATCTTCAAAATGCACCTTGTACAAAATGGACACTCTGTAAAGCCTTTCACGAAATTCCAATTGCATTTTATCTCAATTCAGTTTAACAAACACTGAATCTTCAGAGTGTGTCAAACACTGTGCTAGAATATCAAAGTAAAAAATCACTTAGGATGACATTTATTATATGAGACCCTGTAGGTATTTAAGATATTGATAGGCTTACCATCTAAGAATAAGATGGTTCATTTTTGGTTTAGAGTTCTTTCTTTGCAGATAAGGAAACAGCTTTAATTTTTCCATCTGTAAAATGGGTTGCACAATTAAACAAAAACATAAAATGTTTAATACATTGCATAATATGTGCTCATTTAATTTATTTCTGTAAGCAAATCAAAAGATATAAATTAAATAAAGAAAATTGTGTCAATGCTTTAAATGATTAGAGAGTGCTGTGGGAATATAGGGGAAAGGGATTCATTTTGTCTCAAGAGATACAGGCGTATGGCAATTGAATTAAAAAATCCTTAAAAAAGATAACTTTCCCAGCAGATATTATGGTAAGCCTATCCCAGATAGAAAGAATATCTTGAACCTAAGCAACTAGAATGATAAAACTTTAAGAGAGGAACCCAATGAAGAGAACAAATCCAAGAAGAACAGGTAAGAGGTCAGTTTGGGGAAGGTTGGAGTCACACTTCCGGAGGGACAACTACACAGAGGTCCAGCAGGCAGCTGGGAAGAGAGTACAGATGGAAATATGAACTTGAAGTCATGTACACAGGATAGAGGGAGCAGTAGGAGAGAAGAAGAGCGCAAGTTGTCTAAAAAAATACAGCTATAGGCTCAGGCCAACCTTAAGAACTTGATTTTTTTGCACACCTAATTTTCAAACCCAGTTCACGCGTAAAGAAGATTTGCAGCTGGATTTATACATTTTGGCACATATTGAACAAAACGGTGAAGGAAGCCCATGAGAAGCTGATTTCTTGGAAGAGTAAGGAGTATCCTGAGAGAGAAATCAGCTAAAGGAAGCAGCCTGAAACAAAGCACACAGTGCAGCACAGAAGCTAAGTCAGAGGGAGGGAAAGGGCAGTTCTGACAGCACAGCAACTGGCATGTAGTAGATCGGTCTCCTGGCTCAGTCCCCACTGGATGTGTGTCTAAGGTCTCTGGGGAACAGAGAGGCCGCAGGTGTTCTAAAAGAGCTTTTTCAATAAAAAGCCCATATGATAATGGTATCACACAAAATTGCTTGAGTTCTCCACTAGCACAACAAAATAAAAAAAGACAAAACTGAAGTGAGGCAGGGGCAGAGATGGGGAATGAGGGGGGCTAGTTCTTCTCACTCCTCATACTTACCTTCCATGTGGAGGAGGGTGCCACTGCCATAACAGTCCTGGCCTCCTACACTTGGCCTCTCTGATTTCTCCATGAAAACATGGAGTAACATTTCAAGATTTGGAACAGAAAATTAGATAAGGGCAACCCCGTCCAAAAGCAGTGTCCTAGGGGGTGGGTGTGTTTAGAAGTCCTTGCGCAGGAGGCTTTGCAGAGCTGAGGTCCTGTGTTGCTCAGGTGGAGGCCCCAGAGAGCTACCTGTGAGCCCTTCCTGTCACCGGCACCCACAGCCTGTTCAGATCTAACCACCTCCGTGTGGTACCAAGCTACCTGGTGATCTGTGGGTATCTTGATAACAACCTTGAACCAACTAGTAATTGGCATTGCAACCGAGTTTAGACAACTCTATAATTCTGAATAGTCCAATGAAAATGTTCCTGGAAATTATGACACCAGGCTAGAGTAGTCTAAATAATCATTGGATAAAAGAATATGTGCATGAATATTCAATGTGGGTCATGTATAATAAAAAAAAATAGGCTTTGGAGACAAACTAGCTGAATTCAAAGCCTATCTCAGCTCCTTTCTACCTGTATCTCCTTAAACAAGTTGACTCAAATCTCTCTGAGCCTTACTTTCCTCATCTTTAAAATACCGAGAACACAACGGCATTTGAAGTATTGTAAGAGCTGCAAATACTTTGCATTAAGGCAGCACAATACCTGGCATGTGGTAGGTGCTATTATTAGTAGCACCTATTAATAGTCACTATTATTAATAGACCCACCCCACTCACCTTTTATAAATACCAAATATTTCTGATCATGCACCAGCATCTGAGAAAGCAGACTGTGGCACAGAGTGATCATTACTTACCAAATACCCTTCTTTCTTCATGCATGATATATTTCTGAGTTTTAGCAAGATCCTTTGTCATCCCAGGCTGGCTGTGGTCATGTGACTAAGTTCTAGCCAATGATATTATTGGATTTCCGAAAGTTTTCTTGAAAGGAATTGATTTAACTGGTAAGTGTTCTCTACCCTTCCTGGTGCCTGGAATTTTGGCACAGTGGCTAAAGCCTTAGGATCTATGCAGCACCGTGATACCATCTTGAGCACAGAACTAGTGGTGAGGATGCTCAAGCAGAAAGATAGGAGTGATTTTGGTCTCTCTATGCATGGTGACTTAGGGGAGCTTCCATACGAGCTAGAAAATTGGCTGAGATGAAAGAAAATTCCCTACTTTGTGAAGCACTATTTTGAGCCTCTGTTTTTGATAACCTAACACAATTCCTACCCCCTACATAACATGCTTTGGAGACTGCCTATATTTAAGTGCTGAGTGAAGAAAGGAAATCGGAAAGATAACTATTGGTCAAAGTGGTAGGAAGAGGAAAAGTTTCGAGAAAAGGGAGCAAATACAGAAAATAAAGGAGAAAAAAATTTGAATGAAAGTGTGAAGTCGTTAGTATCAAACTCAGGATGAGCTCAGAAAGATGTCATTGTATTTGGTGATTAGAACATAAAATTGAGGGTGGCTCAGTCAGTTGGGTGTCCGACTCTTGGTTTCAGCTCAGGTCATGATCTTGGGGTCATGGGATTGAGCCCCACACAGAGTATGAAGTCTGCTTGTCCCTCTCCCTTCCCTTTTGCTCCCCACTCCCTTCCCACTCACACACACTCTCTCTCTCAAATAAATGAACAAAAGTCTTTAAAAAAAAAATTTGTGGCAGCTTGAGAAATAAATCTGAGAATTGCATGTTGACAAAGTGAGTAATAAAGGTTCTTTCTTGGCACCTTGGAGAAAATGAAGAGAAGCTGCACAGGGTAAACAAGCTTGTTAAGAGTAAGAACTGCAATGCCACTGATAAGAAAAGCTCAAGAAATAAAGGGAAATAGGTAGAGAAGAATGAAATTGAGAAAAGGTATCTGCAAAAGATTCTGGGAGAACAAATCACGGAAGCACAGCTGCTGGGATAAGCCTTAGAATGGTAACTTGCGCAAATGAAATCTTCTCCTTTGAATGAACGCTGTTTTTTTAAATAATTATATTGTCCTGACAAAATATTCCAAATGTAAGTGCTGACAGCAGAAATTCTATTTCTACACGGTAAATTAAATGCCACCTTCAAACACTTGCATTACATTTTAAATGAGCAAAAGAGCACTCAGAATGTAATTCTGAAAGGGGAAAAATCTTGCAACACCAACAACAAAACATGTGGCAAAGTAATTGTTGGGAAAATTGCATAATTAGTTTTCCATATTTTTAAAATTGTCATTAACTGCAAATACACTAAGAGCAAACTAATACATCAGAAGTATGTTCATGAAATCAGACCCTCTTCAGAGCTATCGTTTACCTTTGAATTTTAGTCATCCTGTGCCACAACCCAAATTTTAATGACCTATTTCTTTTTCATCTCATTGTATATATCTTCATTTTATTTCACAAAACTTATTACTGATCTAGCCCAACGTAAAAACCTTGCTTTAAAGGCAAACTCTACAAACTCCTTAGTACTATTTCATTCTTGGAATTTATTGCCTCTATTTTGCTTCCTGTAAAAAGCAGTAAGAAATACGTATTTCACTTTAGAGAACACTTTGATGACTAATCCTAACTATTCAAATAGGAAAACATCCACTTCCTATCTTCTGATTCTGCACTGACCTCAAAGTAGCCTTTGAATTCCATGTTGAGAGGAAAAGATGTGGATCTAAAAATTTACAGACATGGGGCACCTGGGTGGCTCAGTGGGTTAAGCTTCTGCCTTCAGCTCAAGTCATGATCTCAGGGTCCTGGGATTGAGCCCCCTGTTGGGCTCTCTGCTCAGCAGGGAGCCTGCTTTCCCCTCTTTCTCTGCCTGCCTCTCTGCCTACTTGTGATCTTTCTGTCAAATAAATAAATAAAATCTTTAAAAAAATTTTACAGACATAAAAAAAAATTAATAAATTATTTTCACCTTTTTTTGCCCCATCTTTACAGTTGTTTCCCAAGCAAAACACTTCATCTTGGGAGAGCAGGGGAATGGGGGTAACATGTGATACTAGGGTATTCAGGAGTGTGAGTCTGGGAGTCAGAAAGACCTACATTCAAATTCTGATGCTACCTGGGTGACCTTGGGCTAGTAATGAAAACCGTCTAAATCTCTTATCCTTCATTCATAAAATAACAGTAGTAACCACTTCCTACAATTACTCTTTTCATTATGATAAATGAAATAAGCCAGACATAGAAGGTCAAATAATTCATGCTTTCACCCATTTAAGATATATATATCTATCTAGAAAAGGTAAATTCATCGAGGCAGAAAGTCTGTGGGCTGAAATGTTGGGGGTGGGAAGGGCAGTAGAATGGGAAGTTACTATGTAACAGGTACTAGGTATGTTTGGGGGAGACAAGAAAACTTTGGAAATACAGAGTGATGGTTGCACAGTGTGAAAGTACTAAATGCCACTGAACTATACAATTTAAGATGGTTAAAATGCCAAATTTTGTATATTTTATCTCAATAAAAAAATTTTAATAGAAATTCTTTATGAATAGGAATTAAAATTTTTAATTTAAAATTTACACATCAAAAAATTTGGGAGGAGGCCCATCGTAAAATAGAAACTAGAGGACCTCAGATCTGTGACTTGGTGTATTTATACTCTAGCAATGAGTCATTTCACATTCAGGCCTGAACGCCTGTAAGTCTATAGGCTTCATACAGTCACAGTCAAAATCACAATTGGGATTTTTCTTTCAACCTGAAAAATAACGTTTTCTTGATTATGTTTTGAATTCTGAAAAAACAGTTAAATAAAGGTATGTGTTGAATACTGTTGGGAGAAATAGACTGGCAAAAAAACTGTTTCGATCAGAGCTTCACACAATACACTGAAATACATTTTAAATGGATTAAACACTTAAATATAAACACAAGGTCATAAAAAATCCTGAAAATATATGACTAATTTATTTTGGGATTGGGAAAGAATGCATAAATCTCAAAACAGCAGAAGAAACCACCCAAGAAAAAGATAGCTTTCATCCCCTGCTCACACATGTGCGCACACACATGCATTTACTATTTATCTCAATACTTTAAAAAAAGAATCAGAACCAAAAGAAACTATAGCAGTCCCCCTTATGTGCAAGATAGTTCCAAGACCCCCAGTGGATGCACCCCCCATGTTTTTTCTTATACATACATACATACATACCTATGATAGTTTAATTTATAAATTAGGCATAGTAAGAGATTAACAACATTAATAAAAGAGAACTATAATAACAATATATACTGTAATAAAGGTTATGTGCATGTGGTGGTCTCTCTCCCTCTCAAAATATTGTATTGTAACTATATTCACCCTTCTTGTGATGATGTAAAATGACAAGAGATCTAGTGCTGAGAAGAAGGGAGGGGAATGAGTAGGCATAGAATGAGACTACCACTGACAGACCGTCAGAGGAGGGTCATCTGCTTTCTGAACACAGCTGACTGACAATGGGTACCTCAAACCACAGAAAGCAAAACCAAAGATAGGGGAGGACTCCTTAACTGGGGAAAATTTTTACAAGAAACATTTCAAACAAAGTCTGATATCTCCAAATGCAAAGAGCTTTCACAGATGAATAAGAACCAAGACCCTAGCAGAAAAATGGCCAAAGACTAGGAATGATTCATGAGAAAATGGAATTGGCTGATATAAAGTAGTCAAAGCCCCCAACTTCATTAATGATAAAAGTGATTTGAATTAATAACCACTATTCTGATGGAAATACCACAGAGTAGTTGAAAAGTGGACAGGCTAAATTGACACAGAAAAATTCACATAGAAAAATAAGCATGCAAGAATTTCTTGAAAAAGACGACCAACGGGGTGGGTGGGAGAGAAACTACTCCTGGAATAATTGGGTTCTGGGGCAGGAATAGACAGACATTTATAAATTACAAAGCTCAGAAATAGACAATACAAAGGGGGGGATTTAGACACCATCTCACGCAAGTGATGAAAGATGGATTGATAATAAATTTTGTTAGCAACTAGGAAGTTATCTGGAGAAAAAAAATTAAATTGGCTCCTGACTTCAAAATTATCACCAAAATAAAAGCTAAATGGATTAAGCATTTAAGTGGGAAAAATTAAAAATAAAATTGCTAGAAGAAAACAACAGTAATTGTTTTTAGCTGTGCTGTCTGCAGAATCTAGGTCCTGGAAGAACGGTCATAAACATAGCTCCTGTCCCACAGTCTTCTCTTACAATATGATCTTAAAACTCCTCTCATTGGGGCGCCTGGGTGGCTCAGTGGGTTAAAGCCTCTGCCTTCGGCTCAGGTCATGATTCCAGGATCCTGGGATTGAGCCCCACATCAGGCTCTCTACTTTGCAGGGAGCCTGCTTCCTCCTCTCTCTATCTCTCTGCCTGCCTCTCTGCCTACTTGTGATCTCTGTCAAATAAATAAATAAAATCTTTGAAAAAAAAAAACACTCCTCTCATTGATCATTGGACTCTGTGTCCCCTCTCCATGAACTGGGGTGGACCACTGTGACTTGTTTGACCAGAAGAATACAGAGGAAGTGACTTCCTGGGCTAGATTATAAAATGCCATGTACTCCTACCTTGCTCTCTTGGGATGCTCTTGGAACGCATTTGCCATGCTGAAAGGAAGCCCAAGCAGGACCACAAGGAGAGGAACCAAACCACCCAGCTCACAACCCTGGCTGAGCTCTCAGCCAAGAGCAGAATCAACTTGCATGTGAGTAGTAATCCATCTTAACAGTGGACCAGCCAGCCAGCCACAAACTGAGCCACTGAGTGATGCGAAGCAGAGAAAAGAAATTCCTGTTGAGACCCAGCCAAATGACTGTTTTTTGTTTTTTGTTTTTTTTTTTCCAAACATGGAGTTTTAGGGTGTGTTAGGGTTAGGGATTAGGGTTAGAGGTTAGGGGTTAGGAGCAGGGGAGAGAGAGTGAATCTCACACACGCTACAAACTCAGCATGAGCCCAACATGGGGCTCTAGCTCAAGACCCTGAGATCATGTCCTGAGCCAAAATCAAGTGTCATATGCTTACTAACCAACCAAGCCACTCTGGTACCCCAAGGAGATAAAATGTTTAAATATTAATGGCAATCTGAAACTAAAATCCAAGTAATTGTGATAAAGCATTGAAGGGGGGCTGTATGCTTGTGGGAGAGGAGCAGCAAGGAGAGTGAAGACATGCTAAAGGTATTTTCTTGGTGGAGCAAGGGTGTCAGACATAATACTGCTGTGATGGTTTCGCACTGGGTCAGTTTAGCTAAGGTGGAACTTTGGTCCCCAGAATTCCAGCCAGTCCCCTGCCCCACCTAGTTCCATTTACAGTTGGTGTTCTATAGTGAAGGTTTTGACTGGCCTTTGTTCCTGCTCCCTCTCTAAATCCTTGGAATTTTCTACGTGAGAGGAGTGTCTTTGAGATTCTTAGATATCCTAGATCATTTCAGGATTGGGGCTGGCTGTGCTGGGAAGATCAGCCATGTGATTAGAGTTGAGGCTCTGAGCCACTTGATAGCCATCCAAACTCCTGGGAGAGTTCAATCTCACAGCCAAGGTTCAACCAATCACACCTCCATAATGAAACCCCAGTAAAAACTCTGGACACAAAGCTTGGATAAGTTCCCTGCCTGGGAACACACACTGATGTGCCAGGTGGGTGAGGCATCCTGACTCCTCCGGAAGAGGACACAGAAGCCTTGCATTTGAGACCCTCCCAGACCTCACCCTGTGCGTCTCCTCTTTTGTCTCACTGGATTTGTATCCTTTTGCTGTAATTAAATGTAGTCACAAATAAAGCTCTTAGCTGAGTTCTGTGAGTCATTCTAGTGAATTATCAAACCCGAGGGAGTAGTGGGAACCTCTGAATTTGTAGCCAATTGATCAGAAGTGTGGTTGACCTAGGAACCACTGACCTTGCAGCTGGTGTCTGAAGTGAGGGCAGCAGCTACGGGGTAAGCCCTGGAGCTGCGACGTTTGGCCCAACTCCAGGTAGTTAGTGTTCAGATCACAAGGCAATCTTGACCACAACAGAAATGCCCTTGAGATCTGGACCTCACGAGGGAAGCAGCGGTCATGTTTTTTTACACGGCAGATCAGCGGGGGGTGCCAAACACTGTGGCACCTCATGCATGTTGCTGAGTCCCGGGCTCACCCTGCTGGCGTGGGGCAGCACCCATCCTGTAGCTCCTCCAGGTCCTGCCACATGTCCTCCAATCCTGAGCCAAAGATGCATGTGGTTCTGTAGCCAAGAGTGCCGGTTACACCTGCAGGCATCGTGGCCTTACACCAAGGCCAAGTGATGAGAGACAGATGCAAGCTCTTGGTTTGTTTTCTAGCAGTTTCCGGTTTGTCCCTGCTCCTGTTCTTGTTCAGCTTTTCTTCCCAGCTGTGGATCTGGGGAACTTATCATGACTTCAGGCCCTACACCAGATGTAGGGCAGATTTTTCCACCTGCAATCACAACCGACATAAGGTTAAATCCCCATAATAAGTCCCTTATATGTTCTCACTCTGATTCTACCTTGACTGCTACAACGGTTTCAGTCTGTCTGATAAAAAACTATTGACTTTAGTATGATGGATGAGAATTTAAAGGAATACACTATAGGAACAGAAACAGTATGATGCTAGGGCTTTTGATCCTGACTGCATACCAGACTCTTTTAAAAAAAAATACTGATACCATTGTCCTCCCCTGAGATTCTGGGGTAAAGTTTAGGCATTAAGCTGATTTTTGAAAGGTGATTCCAGTCTGCTTCCAGAGTGATTAAATGCTGCCCTAGAAGCAAGGAGAAAAACAAAACAAAACAAAACAAAGAAAAGGTGATCAACCCTATAAGCCTACATATGCAAGGAAGTAAAGCAGCAATAAATTAAAATATACCTTCCTATAAGAGGTATTCATAAAATCAAGTGACATAAAGGTTTTAAAAATAAATAGACAAAGACAAATCAGGCCAATATTAACAATAACAAAAAAAGTGTGTGAAACAGCAATATAAAACAGAATAGAGACCAAAGTTAGTAGTTGGGTCAAGGTTATTTCCATTGATAACCCACCACAAGACACGCGGAAGGAGCGTCATACATCTTTTTGCGTCCAGCAGAGCTTCGGGATATACACTAACTGCAAGATGTATTTATTACTCAGAGAAAAGGATAAATCAAAATCATCTCTTTCAGAACTAAGAGATCAAGAAGAGAAACACATATAGAATTTAAAACACAATAGAATTTATCTACCATGTTAGCACATTTAACTCCCTGAATTCCACATAACTGATTTGTTGGATTAACTGACGTTCTCTATTCTTTCTGTAATAAATGTCTTTGTCCTTGAAATACTGCAGGCTAGGTGCTGGTCAAACCCTCCTCTATGTTCACCAGCTCCTGCTCTCACCAGGTTAAGTGGTTCTAAACCTGCTTATGCTAGTTCTCATTAATCCAAGTTTTTAACTTAAATATTATGTAAGCAAGTGAATAAGAATGTGAATGTGAAATATGAATGTGAATTTGAAAAATAATAATTTCTGGAAAACTAGTTGAATGCTCTGCAAATATTCAGTAAAGATAAATCATTCTAAGAACTTGCTGTCAGATTAAATGTAAGCAAGATGACTATAAAAAAAAAAGATATGAATCCTAGAAAACTTGAATCCTTCACAAGTTTCTCTACATTTGCATTTCACTATAAAGAAACCCAAAATGGAAATTATAGGCAACGCAGTCTGGCAGTGATTTATACAAGAAAGGCCAACTAAACTCCAACTGGTGTAGCTAGATGTAAGGAAAAGGACTTGGCCCCACATCAAAAGATCGGCAAATGAATGGATATTTATGTGTATTAAATTAAAATGCATACATTTTCATTTTTTTAAAATGACTCCTCATTCTGATATTTTTGACTTACAAATCTTGCCCGGTAAGAGATAATTTTGTAAAGACGTAATTTTGAAACAGAGAAAATAAATGTTTTTCAAACGTGGATGGAACCATTATAAAAATTGGGAAAAGAAACCTTTAGGCAAACACTTTGCAGGCATCACACAGTGCAGGATGGAACTCACAGGCAGGAGGGCCAGGCGAGGAGGATGGGTGTGGCTCCGGGTTCTCCCGGGCAATCCCAGAGCAGGTGTGCAGGCCATGGGTCAGCACAGGTAGCTGACGGCCAGGAAACCTAGAGAAAGCCTGTGATCATCCGGCCAGTCGTCTGGTTTGTATCTCTCCAAGTTTACATCACCTTGGCCACATTCTCTGTCCACAGGCTATAAAACTAAAAGTCACAGTAGAAGAAAAAACAGTCATTTAGAAATAAAAAAAGATCTAAATAACTCAACTTAGAAAAATCAAACATAAAAATACAGACCATTTAAAGGAAGGATGGTGAGTACATTACATGTCAAAACCCGGGAATCACCGTCAACCTCCAGTCAAGATGGAGTAACAAGGACTGGATTTACCCTACTGCCCGAAACAACCAATACACACAAAGAAAGCACAAAACAAGACAATGGACACCAGGTAGAAAGGACAGTGATCCCGAGAAGCAGGAGACAAATGAGGTGAGCTTTACGATTGCCTCAGCTTGCTGCCTCGAGATTTCTAGGCTGCCGTGTGGTTGAGGCAGGGTAGGCAGAGCCTGACAAACTCATGGGTTGAGGAGCTAAAACTGAGAATCTAGGGAAACCAAGCCAGCTAGAATGTCCAGGACACAGGACTGAAGAAGGTTAAGTTGCCCAGGAGAAAACTCTCAGAGATCTGCAAGTTTCTTCCAGTATCCATGAGAGTAATGAGCAGCATATATGTTTGAAGAAATTATCTAAGGTGGAGAAAAGAATTGCTCCCAAAAATCAGAGGGATACTACTCAGCACTCACATAGGACCAGGAACAGTATCTGTTCCCACTAGTCAGACTGAAAGTCTTGGTAATTCATGAGGCACCTGTTAACAGTATTCAAGACTTTTGCCTCAGTAATGGGGTGAGTTAATCCTAACTAGTTCTCAAATTCTGCCTAACAAATCTTTAATCATGTCCTGGATACAATGGTTTACAAGTAACAAATTTGTGTCCCAGAACAAAGCTCAAGAATACTTACAGAAGTACAAACTATCAAGTATCCAATAAGGTAAAATTCATATGGCCTAGCAATCAATCAAAATGAAAAGGCATGCAAAGAAGCAGGAAAGTACATCCAGTAATGACAGTGAACCAACAGAGACCAACTGAGAACTGAGGAAAATATTAGAATTAGCAGGCAAGAACATTAAAAATTACTGTAACTTTATTCCATTTGTTGAAAATTTAAGTGAAGATAGTCAGGGGGCGGGGGGCGTCTGGGTGGCTCAGTGGGTTGAGCCTCTGTGTTCAGCTCAGGTTCCGATCTCAAGGTCCTGGAATCGAGCCCTACATAGGGCTCTCTGCTCGGCAGGGAGACTGCTTCTCCCTCTCTGCCTGCCTCTCTGCCTACTTGTGATCTCTTTTTCTGTGTCAAATAAATAAAATCTTTAAAAAAAAAAAAGAAAATTTAAGTAAGGATAGTGAAGATGTAAAAAAATAGTCCAAGTCATATGTTAATTACTCGGGGCAGGGTTGGGGGGTGAGAACCCTCTCACAAGTACAGTGAATCATGTTGTATACTTTAAATAGCTTACAGTTTTGTCAATTGTACCTCACTAGAGCTGAAGAAAAAATGAGGAACAATCAGAAATGATGTCAATCAAACTTGCAGAGAGAAAAACTACAATGTCTAAGATGAAGATTCTATTGGAAGTAATTGCTGACTAGACACTGCAGGGAAAAAAAAAGACAAGGAGGCTTGAAGACCTAGTAATACAACTATCCAAAATGAAACAGAGGAAAAATGATTTAAAAAATAAATAGTGTATCCGTGAGCTATGGGATCACATCAAATGGTCTCATATAACTGTAGTTGGAGTTTCCCAAGAGGAAAGTGAGGACAAAACATTTTTTTTAATAATGGCCAAAATGTTTCCAATTTTGATGAAAACTATAAACCTGCAGATCCATGAAGCTCAATGAACTCCAAGCAAAAAGGACATGAAAAAAAAAAAAAAAACTGTAGTAAGACACATTTTTCATCCAATTGCTCAAAGCCAGCCAGAGAAAAATGACACATTATATACCTGACAGCATATTTCTTACAGGAAAAAATAAAAGCAGGATGACAGTGGAGCCACATTTTTGAAGTAATGAAAGGAAAAAAAAAAAAAAAAGCCTGTCAAGTTAGAGTTCTGTACCCAACAAAAAGATATTCCAGAAACAAGGGTGAAAAATACGTCTTCAGAGATGAAAGCTAAAAGAATTCATCACCAGCAAGCCCGCACTGTAAGAGATATCCAGAACACTTCAGGTAGAATAGCAGACGGATAAACGGATGCACACAGAGGCACGAAGAGCTCCAGAAATGGTAAGTACTGGAATAATATCTATGATTTTTATTTAAATACCTTTAAAAGAGAATGTTTCAAAAACAAAAACAGGACACCTGCTTGGCTCCGTCAGTTAAGTGTCTGCCTTTAGCTCAGGTCATGATCCCAGGGTCCTGGGATCAAGCCCCTGCTGGGCTCTCCCTCTGCCTGCCTCTCCCCCTGCTCTCTCTGTCAAATAAATACATAAATCTTAAAAAAAAAAAAAGAAAAAATGCAGTGAGGAGCTTTTATATATATAAATGTAAACTGTGTAACAGCATAGCCTCTAATAAGTCTGACCAGGTTGTAGGAGGGAAAGTAAAATAGATCAGAACTAAAACTGGACTCTAACTGGAGGAAGAGTTTAACAAAAATTGTAAGAAATACCATGTGCAACCTGTACCCCTGGGGATAAAAATATATTATATGTTTATAAAAAATAAAATTTAAAAAAAAAAGAAATGCCAAGTGCAACTGTCTATCAATTAATTTGGAAAGATATGGTTGATTTTTTTTTTAGAAAGGTAGAAACTATTCAAATTGATTTCTGAGAAAAGAGGAAACAAATAGTTTTCCCCATGGTTAATAAAGGAAAATGGGGTGGGGGGTAAATCATTTACTTCTAAGACTGTTTTAGGAGTTCAAGTCTTAAATTAACATAATTCCTATATTATTCAATTTTCTCGCCAGGGCATAGAAAAAGATAAGCTTACCAACTCATTCCATAAAACTAGCAGAACTATAATTCCCAAACCAAACTAAGATAACAATTTTTAAAAGAAAACCTGAGTACATATCTAAATCTTAACATTTTTGAAAGATAGAATTCTAGAGTATATTAAAGGCGTAATTATAACAGGACACAATGATGGTTCAGGATTAGGAAACTGATTAAAAAAACACTACTATGCTGAAGCCTCCCTTTTTTATTCAATTATTTGACATACATTCATTTATTCATCAAAAATTTACCAAGTATTACTGTAGTGCCAGGCACTGGATACTGAGAATTCAGTGGTAAGATATGCTGCCTTCATGGAGTTACCTAAAGAGATACAGATAAAAAGAAAATTATAACACAGTATAAGGCTATGACAAGAGAAACACAGGGTACTATTGTAATACATAAACTGGCACATTGGATGCTGTTGGAATAATCCTATTGAGGACTACCCCTTCTTGGATCATGGCAATTGGTGTGAGGATTATGGACCTACATGGCATGACTACAAAGTAGTATAAAAAATGTTGGTTGATTGGATGGAGAAGGGTTGAGTCAGATTCTTTGGAAGTCTTAGTACCTTAATATGTATTATGTACAAAAGGGTCAAATAAGGGTCAAGTAAGTTTGGAAAATACTACGGTAAGCCTAAGGATTTCTTTACTGCAGTACTTGTCAGAAACTTTATGGTGTTGTCACTAAAGAAAGCCACCCAGTTATAGTCCCCAACATTTACCAAAACACTTGATTACAGAACCCTTATTCTACAGAACATTGTAAGAAATGGTTGCTCATGAACATCTGGGGAGAAACTGCTCCCACAAAAACCACTCCTTTCTACTGCAGCTCCCAAACCCACGTGAATCATCTAACATATTCAGTTTGTTGACGCTGTCTTGTTTGATCCTCTTACACAGGATATTTATTAGTTTGATTACCCTCAACTGGCTGAGGTTGAAGTGAAAAAGATTCACTGGAACCTCAAAAGGGGTGCGTCCCGTCATTAAAACATAAAAGGATCATTCTGAAGCAGGATTACCTATGAATCAATATGAAAAGATCTGACCCACAGATAAACTACAATAAACCAGAATTAATCTTTGTGAATCTCTGTAAAAGCTACCGAATATCATAAAGGTAAAATACCTGAGAATAAGCTCATTGGAAACAACTCCTTCTATTAAAATGCTAAAGCAAAGAGAAATTTTTGATCCAAACACCCTCTAGGTTGAGTAAATGGCTCCATTTATCTAAAACTCCATGCATTTTATTTACAAATAGGGAAGACCTGAGAGTATGTGAACTCTCAAGGAGGGTAACAGTTCATAACGCTCTATAATCATGTCACTGAAGATCTGATTGTAAAACATTAAGTTCTATATGTACAAAAGGAGTATTTCAGGATGCTCTAAGAACAGATGTTCTTAACATTAGGCAATCACTGAACTGAAGCATCCTGCTAATGTTGTACACAATGTCTTCAAAGTTAGTGATGTCAAAAAAAATAAGGCACACTCCTTTTTATGTTTTCAATATATTAAAAAGCAACAGAGTACAAATGCTGTGGTTACTACTAAAAAGGATCAAAAATTTTCAAGGAATAACATTTTTATAAACAAGTTCTACAACAAAGGGGAAAACAGCATCTTGGTACACAAAAGTTCTGCTAAACAAGATTTTAAAATTTTTAAATCAGAAAATGTTTAAGACTAAATTCTTTCAAATGTGCAAACAAAAAAGCAAGCTGTACAATCTCCATAATAAAGCATATCCTTATAACATGTCCTGGGCACTTTGAAAATGTTAAAATTTTTAAAATTTGAATGACAGAGGCAGCTCTTAAAGGCTTCAGGAACTTTTTTCCCCCCAAAAAAGCATACTTTCAGTAAAACATTTTACCATTTTTATCTGACTATGCATTTACATTTGTGTTCTTCCTGAAAAGGGGGATTTATATTAACACTGTATTTTAATGTAAAAAAATACATTTAGAAATATTTAACTTCCTGAGTGACTTCAGTTATACATCAAACTTGATTTAATGAGCAAATTCTAAAATTTTAGAATGAGATAGCACGTATAAATTTACAATTTTATGTTCAATTAGAGTAAAACTCAAAAGATCATGTCACAGAACTTACACTAAAAATTCTCCTACGAAGTCAAATGATTTATCCCCAAACTTTACCAATATGCTTTCTATGTAAAATGAATCACTGAAATTACATTTTCTCATTTAACAAAATACTGCTAGTCAATTCAGACTATCAGAACTTGAATGTTTTCTATTATACAAACCAAAATCTGATTCACTAACAAGAAACTTCTTGCAATACAAAAAGATAACAGATAATTAAAATATTTGCTTTATAATACAACCAACCCATATAATACATCCCTTCCTCATTTATCTAAAATGATTAGGAATTGTGGCACTTTCTTTTGCAAAAAAACCCTTTCCTCTTCATAAAACCCTGAGGTGAAAGGTTACTAAAATGTAATAAAACGGGAACCACAATTCTTATTTCTGTATTAGACTGTAGCTATAGGTTTTAAAAATTTTATAAAGTAACGTGGCAACTTGTAAAGCTGCTCTGTACAGTTTAACAAAACATTTCCAGGTCAATTTAGCCAAAGGGACCTAGAATGACCCTATAACATTGTCCTTTTAGTACTTGTTAATGTCGAGATGAACGCCATTTTCCATCTCGACTACTGTCTCTTCTGTTATCATAGTCATGGCTCCAGCCATCAGGATTCCTATCTTCATAGAAGTAGTCATCTCTGTTTCCTCGGTAATGATGGTCAGACCCATGATCAGTGTAACGTTGTTCACGGCTATGATGTCTATCTGGTATGTAAGGATGAGAATTCTGTCTGACTTTACGCTGTGATGATGGTGTATCTTGGCGCCACTGGGAGCTTGAAGACTGATTAAAACTGTGACTATGTGATGGGGAAAATCCTGATGGATCCAGATGTGGAGAACCAAATTTCCCACCATAGGACATCTGTCTCAGAACATTGTTCATCTAAGAGAAGAGAAAAAGAAAGAAATGTTAACTGCCAAGTATTTCTAGGTATCAAAGCCAATATATATACTTAGCCACAGTGAACCAAACAGATAATGATGGGAAAGCAAAATTACTCTTGCCCAGATGGATCTTAGGTTAAACAGAACTTGAAGTAAAAAAACACATGATGGCTTTGTTCGCTCCAGTGTATACCTGCATGATATCTGTACATAACTACTCCTTGCCCTCAAGAATACAACTTAGAAGAGGCCATACAAATGATTATAATGTAAATCATTGTCTGGTGGACACATAAAGAGCCAAGAGCTCAGGATCATTAGGAAAGGCTTCATGAAGGTGGCATATTATCTAAGTATTAAAGTATGGATGGAATATTTTAATGGGGAAGTATACCAAGGAAGGGAAATTGCACGAAGAAAATAAGGAAACAGAAGGAGTTTGTAGAACAGCAAGAATTCTGACTGATTAGAGATCTCATAAGCAGTGAATAATGGACAGTTAGGCTAGAAAGCTTTATTGGCACCATATGATGGCAGTGCCTCATAACTAGGCTAGGGAATTCAGACTTTATCTTGCAAATGATGGAAAATCAAATTATCAGGAAGATAAGCAAAACAGAGTTATTAACATTCATTTAGAAACAGTGTGAGAGATGGGCTAGCAAGAAGAAAATGGAGACAAGTACAAACTGACCAGACCAGTGGTCCCCAAATTCTGCCCGTGGTTAAGTATTAGCCAGCGATGTTTTTTTTTTTTAAAAAAGCCTACACCACAATCTGTGGTGTGTACAGAAAAGCTGACTTCCCTTTATACTGGTCCCTCAAGTTAAGTTTACTTGTATTTGTATTTTGCAGACCTGCAAAAGGTTGAGGGGTCACAAGCCAACACTGTGATTTGGGCAAAGAGAAAAGAAGAAATGAACTCAAGAAAAAGAAAAAAATACAGGACGTCGTGACAAAATGAAAAAAAAAAAATGAAAGACTGGAGACAAAGATGGAATCGTAAAACACACCAAAGATTTTAAGCCTAGTCGCACAGTCTCATTATTACAAAAAAAAAAAATGGAAATCAAGAGGAAATCAAGACTCCAATCAATGTATTTAAGTACTGTTTTTAAGCATTAAGGACAATGTATTATAAGAAGCCCTTGAGCACAGGTTCCAAGAATATCAGAGAAGACACGTCCAGTCCTTGAAACACACACATACAACCCTCCATAACGGCTCAAGAAAAATACAGATGTGAAATGCAGTTGTTCTACTTATCTTCAATCTGTTGAATATATTCTTCAGCCCAGTGAAAATCAAAATGGGTGATCAACGTATGGAGATCACGCTAGTCTAACTAAAACTTAGGAAATTACCTAAGAATCATTTGAACATTTTTTTTTGTTAAAGATTTTATTTATTTATTTGACAGAGAGAGATCACAGGTAGGCAGAGAGGCAGGCAGAGGCGGGGGGTGGGATGGGGGGACAGGCTCCCCGCCGAGCAGAAAGCCCAATGCATGGCTTGATCCCAGGACCCTGAGACCATGACCCAAGCCGAAGACAGAGGCTTTAACCCACTGAGCCACCCAGGCGCCCCTAAACAATTTTTTAAACATTTATTTTAGAGAGAGAGAGCATGAGCGAGCAAACATGCATGTGTGAGTGCGCACACATGTGCCAGTAAGGACAGGGGCAGGAGAGAATCTCATGCAGACTCCCCACTGAGTGCAGAGCTGAACATGGGGCTCAATCTCATGACCCTGAGATCCTGATCTGAGCTGAAATTAAAAGTCAGATGCTTAACCAAATGAGCCACCCAGGCACCCCTATTTGAACATTCTAAGTTTTGGGGGGTTTTAGAAGTTCAAGTTGAAGATGTCTGAGTTTTATTTCTGCGCAACCTCTAGAAACATTATTTAACTTCAGTTATAAGTCACATTTAGGCCGAAAAAGAATGTCTCAAGAAGTACATTTTAGTTTATTTGTAGTGGAAAGTAAATGAGGCATAAATTTTATTTTTCAGCCGTGAGAGAGATGGAAGTTCGTAGCATGATGTTAATTAGCTGGTAAAAATCTAGACTGCATGTTGAAAGAATGAATGTTTCAGCAAGCATTCAATATATCAAATGTGACTATTTTTGAGAAGCTGAGTTTAAAACCCTCCAGGTCCACAAATTAGTGGTAAAAGCAATCATGAACTTCTGCTTTTGTCTTTTTAAGATGAAAGACTTCTGACAATTTTGAAAACTTCATAAACTAAATTGTATTTGCAAGTGTACACCACAGTCTGTTGCACTAAACAGTTATCAAATGTATTTTCTTTTTGAAATGTGATATTTTATTGAGTAACTTAATCATGATTTTCTGGGTTTTCTACTTTAATTATTTTTATTGTGTTGCTCTTCCTCATTAAATTTTCTGGGTAACACTTCAAAGCATGGTTTCAAATTTTAGCAGGCTACAATTGTAATCTCAATCCAGCTACTTGCTAATTTATGACCTTTCTCACCCTTAATTTTCCTATGTATTACAATAGGCTGTATCTCAGTTACCCTAAAGAATAAATAATGTATGTAACACTTTTGGGTGATACTGCCTGACACATATTACATAATCAATACATTGTAATTATTTTTATTTTTCTAGGGGTTTCATTTGAGTGAGTATGAGTGTGTGTGTATGTGTAAGCTACAAAAGGCTTAGTCTAGACATTTGGGTAACCCCAATTCTAGCATGAGTAGATGCTAATCAAGGTCTAATTTGTTTTAAATTCAAGAATTTGATAATTTACTCCTCATGAAACTAACATTTTAGGTAATATCTTAGAAATTACTCTATTTGTAGAAGACTGCATGGTATTTTTCATGGCTACTAAGAGAATAGTTTGTACCTGTAAGTAAAGAGTACAACACAGATATGTGCTAGTTTTGTGTCTGTGGGTGTGTGCTAGTTTTTTTTAAATAAAAGGAATTACTAGTTTATTAAGAAAAAGAAGAGGAAAGGGAAGGGAAAGAAGGGGCACCTGGGTGGCTCAGTTGGTTAAGCGTCGGCCTTCGGCTCAGGTCATGATCCCCAGGTCCTGGGATCAAGCACCACATCGGGCTCCCAACTCAGCAGGGAGTCTGCGCTTCTCCTTCTCCCTCTGCCCTTCCCCCTGCTTGTGCTCTCTCTCTCTCAAATGAATAAATGAAATATTTTTTAAAAAAGTAGAGAAGAAAAGAAAAGAAGAGAAAAGAAAAGAAGAAAATCAACCTACCACTGCTTGTCTCTGAAAATTTTCTGGAGAAGAGAAAGATCTCTGAATTATCTGTACTGATGGACTCATGCTATCCACACTCCTTTCATATCTGTGAAGAGTAAAACAACCAACATATAATCATCCATTTAACAAATACTTACTATATACCAATCATGAGCAAGACACAGTGTCAAAGGTAGGAATGAACAAGAAAGACAACATATCTATTTGCTCTCATGGATAAGAGTAAGGATTCAGATAGTAAAACAACTTCACCTTGTAACAGTGATATAATAATTGATATTCTATTTTAGCTCAGCTGGTCAGGGATTGTCTTTCTAAAAAGGAGGCACATTTGAAGTAAAAACGGAGTAACAAGATTACTTGGAAGCAAAACATTGCAGCTGAGGGAAGAATTAGCACGGGGAGAGCAAGCTATAGAGCCTGTGGTCCAAATCCCATTTCTTTAACACTCCTGTGTCTGTTTTATCTATGTAGTGTCACAAGGACCTTTCACCTCCCCCAGCCCCACCCCCCCTCCACGGATGACACGACACACATTTGTCTTCTGTAGACTTTACACCTTCACTAGGCAGCCTATTACAGTGGCTGGGCCTGCAAAGTCTGAAACATTAACTATATGGCCCTTCACAGAAAAAAAACCAAACCCATCAATCCCAGGGCTAGTGCAGAGGCCTAGGTTGAAAACTAAGATGAAAAGGATTTGTTCTACTAGATATGACAGATGAGGGGGGAAAAGAAAAATAAAGGATAAAATCTAGATTTGGGCCTTGAGCAATTACATAGACATTTACTGTGATAGGGAGGAAGAACAGGTCTGGGGGAGCAAGGAATGAAGAGTTCTTTAATAACATAAACTGGATATTAGTTTTCAGAAATTATACCTTATTCCTCAATTCCTAAAAAAGTAGCTTGCTCTACAGAAAGCCACTTTATCAAATGCTTTAAATTTTACAATACTTAGAATCAAATCACTAATTGATTTGTCTCATAGTTTAGATCTTTTCATTTTGGGTTTTCTTAAATCAGGTTAGACCTGTGTATGTTCAAGGAGTAAAAAGTATAAATTTCCTTACAAAAATGATGGGCACTCTAACCTTAAACTAAAAACAACTTATTTACTTGTATATATTTTTCCAAAGAAATTCTCTGGGAGGTAAACTTTTTTCCTCCACCTGAGATATCTTTGAAGAGTCTACAAAAGTGGTTGGATGTTACACTGAAAAGAAATTAAAAAAAAAAAAAAAGTGGTTGGAAATGCTTCAAGTTCCAAATGTACTGAGAAGCATTTAAACACAATTTCAGTTGGCAAGAAAGGATGCTAAGAGGATACCCTTCTTACACTATTCTTTCTTGCAATTTTACTTGCCAGTTATCTTCTCCTACCAAAGCCACTTCACTCCAGCTCTTGGCACCACCCTAATCCAAACCAACAACCTCACCCTAATAACTTCCTTGCTGTCTTGCTACTAATACCAATACTTTGCTATCAATAGCTTCTCAACTGGTCTATTTTCAGCCTTGTCCCCTCCAATCCATTCTCCCACAGCAAATAACTTGTTAAACTATAAACGTGTTCCTATTACTATCCTACTGAAAACATTTCAGTGTCTTTCTTCTGTTTTTAGGAGAAAATTCCCAAATTGTAACTATGGCCTATAAGAAAGACCCTCTTTCAGTCTAGATGTCCATCAACAGATGAATGGATAAAGACGTGGGATGTGTGTATGTATAAATATATACACACATACATACATACAATGGAATACTATGCAGCCATCAAAAGAAATGAAATCTTGCCTTTTGCAACGATGTGGATGGAACTAGAGGGTATTATGCTGAGCAAAATAGGTCAATCAGAGAAAGACAATTATCATATGATCTCCCTGATACGAAGAATTTGAGAGGCAACATGGGGGGTTTGGGGAGTAAGGAAGGAAAAAATGAAACAAGATGGGATTGGGAGGGAGACAAACATTAAGACTCTTAATCTCACAAAACAAACTGAGGGTTGCTGGGGGGAGGGGTTTGGGAGAGGGTGGTTTGGTGATGGACATTGGGGAGGGTATGTGCTATGGTGAGTGCTGTGAAGTGTGTAAACCTGGCAATTCACAGACCCGTACCCCTGGGGCTAATAATACATTATATTAATATATAATGTATAATAATACATACATATACATATATATTAATAATATATATAATATATAATATATAATAATTATAATATATAATATATAATTATATATAATTATATATTAATAATACATTATATTAATATATAATGTATAATAATACATTATATATTAATAAAAAATAAAAAACTTAAAAAAAAAATACCCGGGCACCTGGGTGGCTGAGTGCCTCTGCCTTTGGCTCAGGTCATGATCCCAGGGTCCTGGGATCGAGTCCCGCATCGGGCTCTCTGCTCGGCAGGAAGCCTGCTTCCTCCTCTCTCTCTGCCTGCCTCTCTGCCTACTTGTGATCTCTGTCTGTCAAATAAATAAATAAAATCCAAAAAAAAAAAAAAAAAAGTAAAAGACCCTCATTCTACTTCACCAACATGACCTACTACTCTATTTTTCTTTCATTATGATCTAGATACATTCGCCTCTTTTAGTTCCTCATTCATTTATATCATCTCTCCCTGTCAAACCTTTCTACAACCACATTCTATGCTCTCTTTACAGAACTTATTAAAGGTAGTCACAAAATCCATGGTCTTCCTACAGACTTTACACCTTCACTAGGAAGCCTATCACAGTGGCTGGGGCTCAGTCACAATGCCTGGGTTTCTGTCCCAGCCCACTGCTCATGAGCAATTCAAACTCACGTTAATATCCAATCCTCACTTTCTTCACAGGCCAGGCAGAACTAACAATAATCCCTACCTCCTAAGAGTGCTGAGAGAAACAAGACCACGTTAATATCCAATCCTCACTTTCTTCACAGGCCAGGCAGAACTAACAATAATCCCTACCTAAGAGTGCTGAGAGAAACAAGACCATAAATGCAAACGACTTGGTGAAGGACCTGACCCATGACAGATATTGCTTTCTTGAATGAAGCCCATTATAACTGATAAATAGCTCTACTGATAAACCAGGGAAAAAATGTCTCTGGTAAAAGATCGCACTTCCCAAAGCAAATAAAATTATTTAGTATAAATGTGGAACCTTTTCTAAGCCTCAGTAGCTGGAAGAGACTCTGGAGACCATTCAATTCAGCTTTTCCTTACAAATGGGAGGACAAGACCAGAGAAATGAGACTACTTCAAAATTTCACGATCGGAGAGGCAGACCTAGAATCTAACTCTATAAACTCTTAGTCCACTAGTCTGTTTACTGATAGCTATTTTTAAAATGCAAGTAAAAACCAATCAGTGCTGAAAACTAACTTGAATTTTTAAAAGAAAATAAAATAGAAAATAGAGTAAACTGAGAGTAGAGAGAGTAATGTTCCGGGAAATTTTCAGTTACATATTAAATATGTGGCTGTGGGTATACATCTTCACAAATGAACCTAATTATAGGTACATATGTATCTATTTTAGGGGTACTATATAAGTCTGTTTATAGTCCCCTTAAATAGATACCTAATTATAATCCAAAATATGAATAATATAGCAGAAAAATAAAGAGGTGGGAACTTAAAAAAGGAACAAATCCCTCAGTATGTCTTGAGAGAATACCTAAAAAAAATTTTCCAATAAATGATTTTAATAGGTCCAAAATGTTACCTGCTAGGAGATGTAGATGTAGGGCTTGAATTCCCAACATGATGCTGGGGATATGACAAACTGACATCCTGTGAGGCATGGCTACTTCCTAAAATGAAATAATTTGAGAAATTATCCTTGACAGAAAACTCAAGTTAAATTTTATCCCTCCCCTAAATCATGCCAAATGGTAGACAGACGCTACAAGACAAAAGCTCGAATTTCAGAGGACTGCTTTATAGTTTCATCAGAGTGAAAATTTTAAGTGTCCAAAACAAAGGGTTCCAAATAAGTACTATCTAATGTACAAACATCCAATCTGGCCATAATATTCTGATGCCCACACTAAATTTTAACTGGATACATGGAAAGTTTCCTCCTCACGTCACCCAGAATCAAAATTTGTAAATGCCAGTCACAAAGCAGTCGGTTAAAGTATGTTAAAAAAACAATCCCCGCCCCTTTCAGAGCACGAACCCAAACCCAAGTCTTTCTAACAACAAAGTTTATGCTCTTTTCAGTAACCCAAACTTAATTTTAAAATGACAACTTTCAAAATCCATACTGTCGACGTTATCAGTACTAAACTGGGATATGTAAAGCTTACTATCCACAAAGCTTAAGGTATTTTCATCCAACAAGAGGCTCTTTAAAACTGAATAATAAAATTAAAAAGGAACAAAGCAGCAAAGAAAAACTCTCCCCAAACAGTAACACTGAACAGTTACCTGATCTAAATTGAATTTTGATGGGCCTCCCGAAAAGTTTGATTCCATTAAGTAGATTCATTGCATAAGGAACAGACACTTCATGTTTGAAATTCACAAATGCAAACTGTTTTGGTTTACCATCCTTATCTTTTGGAATTTTCACTTTTACTACCGGCCCCGCCTACAAACAAACAAACAAACAAAAGTCTTCGGAATTTAAATGAGGCAATTTCAAGAAAATACTCAAATTTTACGACGTTTAAAAACAACAGAAATGTTGGGTATTGGGGAAGGTACTGGCTATGGTGAGTGCTGTGGAGTGTGTAAACCCTGGGGCTAATGACATATGTTAATAAATAGTAAAAAGTTAATTAAAAAAAAAACAGAAACATAACCAGGAAAAATCTAAAAAATGGACAAACAGGGATTTCCACCTCAGTTAAAGATTCTGTCATACGACTGAACACCTGATTAATTTATTTGGGGGAAGGAAGCCCACAAGGAACTGGAAACAGTTACTCGGTTTACGTTTCATGATGCTTTATGACTTTTTAACAAGGTGACCAACATCCATCACTTTCCCACTCTGGGTAACGTTTATCAAGAGCTAGAGAAAGTGGCTTCCTTGGACTAAAAATTCACTTTTGTACTGACTAACCAAATATTACCAGTTGTTAGAGACTAGAACTGGAGGGAACCAGATACTCTGAATCTTTAACACATTTCAATGCAGATGTGAATACTGAAACACTACAAGTCTGCTTTTCTACGGAGTTATTTAGTGTACTTTAAATATTTTAATGTTGCAATTAATTTAAAAAAAAAAAACACTTAAGTGGAAAACATACACTGACCAAGCAACTGAAATCTAATTAGCCAGATAAACCGGAGATGAGCAAAGGAATAGGAAAAAGCCCGGCTCCCCGAAGAACCCACACACACCGCGCCCCTTAGGATCCTTGAATCTTTACCTCGGGAATGCTTCACTGAGGAAGCCTCCACCAACCTGGAGCGAACTGACTAGGGTTCTTCCCCTTCAAGCAACACCCAGCGAGAGCCTCGCTTTCCCGGTGGACCTGCAGCCCCAAGCGGCCCACCCGTCTGGCGCCCCGACCCACAGCCCCGCTTTCCCCAGCAAGGCGGGCACGGCCGTCGGGCCGGGCCCTACGGGAGCCGCACAGCGAAAGGAAAGCCCGCTCTCGGCCGCTGACCTGGTGGAAAAGCTCGAAAAGGAGCTCCTCGGTCACTTTAGTTTCAAGGTTGCCGACAAAGAGAGTACGATCCGCTTCCGCTGCCGCCGCCCCCATCTCAGCGTAGCCCCCTCCCTAAAAAGGCCGAAGGGTCGTCACCGTCGCACTCACTGCGCACGCTCGGAAACCCCACGTCCTCTCCCTCCCCGGCGTCACGGACGTAAACGTCAATCTCGCTCGCGCCGGCCCGCGTCGCCGTGCGCGGACGCGCTGCGCATGCTCGCGAGGAGAGCACCGGTGAGAGGCGGCTCTCTGGTCGGCCGCGGCTCTAGTTATGGCCTAACATGTAGCGAGTGGCGGCGCTCGAGACGGCCAGGACTGATCTGTGGAGCCGCGAAGGGCCCACCTTGACCGAGGGACGTAACAGACACTGCGGGCAGTGTTTGAAGATGGCGCTGAACAACGTGTCCTTGTCCGCCGGCGATCAAAGGACCCGGCGGGCCTACCGCGCGTCCCTCGGCGCCCTCAGCTCGTCGGCCTTAGAGCGGGCGATGGTCTCCGGAGACAGCTTCCTCGTCGCCAGGCCCGAGGCTGTTCTTCCAGGACCCGCTCCTCGGCAGGCCGTGAGGCCGAGCGTTCGTACCGAGAGCCGTCGGGCGAGTGGGGGCGGCCGGAGCCCGACCCGCTTTATAAAAGGAAGGGAACCCGATGGGCGGAACCGGAGCCGCCAGGCCAGATTCTCGCCGTACCCGGCCCCCGGGGTAAAACTGGATCTCCTGAGGAGCTTGCTGCAGCAGCGGCTGGTTGCCATTGGAAGTGTGATCGCAGCCCGCCTCTCGGCTGAACACCTCCCCGGCCCCTCGGTTCGCTCTTAAACAAGGCCTCTCTAACCTCCTTGGCGCCTCGGCAGTCTTATTTTCAGGGGATGTATTTTCTCTGTCGTGTAAAAACACGTCCGGGTCCTGCGAAAACGGCCTAGTGCAGGCCTAGTACGGAGGAGACTTGACCTTCCGAATTCCCACGGTTTTAGGCGGCCAGAGTGGTTAGATCAGGAAGGGGGTAGAAGGGATTTTACGCTGAAGTCACCAAGTTGAACCACCTTTCCCAGAGGTTAGCATTTTTTCACGCCTGGTGCACTCCATCCTGACACCGGACCCAAATTTCTCTGCTTTCCACAGATCTTTTCTCCCACCCTGGCAGATTCTCTTACTTTGAGACTTGTAATTAGAGCTTGCTTGACTGTCTACCTCTCTACCCCAGACTGTTGCCGTTACAGTTACTTTAGTTGGTGAAAAGGAAATGCTGCTTTTTCCATAGGGCCCAAGGCTTATTCTGTCATTTTGTCTTTTTTTTTTTATTTTTTTTAATTTTTTTATTTTTTATATTTATTTTTATTTTATTTATTTTATTTGACAGAAATCACAAGTAGGCAGAGAGGCAGGCAGAGAGAGAGAGAGAGAGAGAGGAGGAAGCAGGCTCCCTGCTGAGAGCCAGCCCGATGATGGCCTGATCCCAGGACTTTGGGGATCATGACCTGAGCCAAAGGCAGAGGCTTTAACCCACTGAGCCAACCAGGTGCCCCTATCATTTTGTCTTTAACTCTTTTTTCCATCTCCCTCCACTTTTTCTTCATGAATACCTAACAAACTCCAATCTCAGTTGTACTAAAAACCAAACCTAAAATTTGCTGTTTCTTCACATGATTAAACCAGTTTCATTTGTTTCTTTCTCTCTCTCGATCTTTTTTTTTTTTTTCCAAAGTCTCCAAATGAGTTTTTACATTTCTATTTATCATTTTATTACTAGCATTCAGTCCCGGTTTCCTTAATCTGAGTCTGTTGTCCTGAAATACAAGGATAATTTGGGCTCACACTCCTGTTAGGAAGCTGTTCATCAATACACCATAACGTTTTCCTAAAACTTTATTTTTACTCATTCAACAGTGCAACAATATTTAAAGATCTTCACGGTGGTGAGCACTGTAGATAAATTACAGTCCAGGAATGTATTCTAGATAGGCTAATAAATAAATAGGTGATCACCATACCCTGTTCATTAGGTGCCGTGATAACAATAGCATTGGTTGCAATGGCTTTCCATAATGGACTGTCCTGCTTCTTCTCTTACCTGGCTGATCACTCCTTATTTTCTGATACTTTGATTCTCTTAACCATATATTTCCTAAGGTTTACAGGATGGTATTGGGAGAAAATTAGTGGGTTTTTTAAGTGCCAATTCTGTGTAAGCAGGTAGACTAGCTTTTTCCCAGTGGACTCTTGTGTCTAATTATGATCAGATAAAGCAAAGTTACCACACGCCACACAGTATTGAATTGTTAGAACCACATCTGAAGAGGAATGTTGGTAAATCAGAGAATTTCCATAAGAGAGTGATTGATATATGGCGAGTGATCTGGAAATCAGATCATAGGAAAAATGGTTGAAAGGACAGAAACATCTATGTTTTACTGAGTGCTAGGTATAAGGCAATGTCATAGAGGCTTTTATTCATTATTCAGATATTTACTGAGAACTTATTCTGTGCCTGATATGACCTATATTAAACAGTTGGAATAGTGTCGAGCAAGATCAATAATGTCTCTGCTTTGGTGGACCTTTATATATGTCATTTAATTCTCACAATGGCCCATATGACAGAGGTCATACTTCATTTTACTGCCCAGAAACCGAGTCACAAAGAGATGAAGTAAACTTTCCAAGGTCATACAGCTAGTCAATGATAGAGCCTTGCAGCCTTGAAATCTAGTTTCATTTGAACCATGTCATACAAAAAGTTATTTGAGTAACTATTTTCTCAATTCTCCCAAGGATAGTATATATCTAATACTCTTCTACATATCCAAAAGGTTAATGCATAACGCACAATGGATGCCTTAGACCGGGCGTTACAAAAACCTGCCATTGAGAAAGGAATCCCCAATCTACATGTTGAGTTTCAGACTGGGAAGGATAATAAAATTAAGGCTGAAGGTAAGAAGTGTTTTCATAAAAGTTAGAGATGCCTAAAAGTGAAAAATAACAACTCTGAAGGTATGATAAGTTCAGCGAAAAAATTCAGAGAGAGGCTGAATACTACCAAGTATGAAATCGGGTTAGAGGTCTAATTAGATCTTCCCCCATTTAACCTATAATTCTGTGCCTTAAAAATTAAACTTGTTAAAATTGGAAGTGGAGAACAGGATGAGAAGAGGAAAATGAGGTATAATATACAGAATGACCATATTTCCTGTACAAACCAGAACACTCGAGGGTGGGAGAGGGTGCTATTAACTCTGCTGAGGCAACAGGCATAACTAGAGGCTGTTCCAGGCCATCTAACCCTTGGAGATGATACAGCATTAAATATGCCTTTAAAACGTATTTCCTAGCTTCAGGGAAAGGCTGAGATTTGTAAGCAAGAAACAAAAGTCTGGCATAAAAGTGCACATGAGAGGAGCACCTGGGTGGCTCAGTGGGTTAAAGCCTCTGCCTTCGGCTCAGGTCATGATCCCAGAGTCCTGGGATCGACGGCCCGCATCAGGCTCTCTGCTCAGCGGGGAGCCTGCTTTCCCCTCTCTCTCTGCCTGCCTTTCTGCCTGCTTGTGATCTCTGCCTGTCAAATAAATAAATAAAATCTTAGAAAAAAAAAAAAGTGCATGTGAGAAAAGGAAGACCCAAAGAGAATGACTTCATTTCTGTTTGTTTAGATGTGAGATTTTCAGGAATGGGGTTTTGATTGACTAATAGTGTACATGTGCAAGAGGGGAAGAAAAAAATACTGTGGTTTATTGTGCTTTGTTTGACAGGAGGAGACCCTTGTTCACATAAATGTTCCATCATTTTAAATCTGAGCCAATGAATATCTAAATTTCCCTTATTCTTAGCATCTGTGCTAGTGTTCAAGTAACAATGTGTTCCTTTACAAAGACCGTACCATGGAGTCAAGAACCAACATAAACCTCTGTCAATGAAATTAGCTTGAAGCAGGGACAAAGTTTTCCCAAGAGCAACCCATGTCATTAAAAACGTTAGTGTACAAAATGAATTTTTGTTTAATATCAGCAGTTAAGTATAGCATGTTGGCATTCTAAAACAGATGCATTTTCTAAGAGTAATGCAAAAAATAGTCCAAAAAAGTCAATACTTAATATCAGTTTTTTTTAAAAAAAGACATTGTAAATTCCTGTTTGTTTTTTATTGTCTCTTATTTATCATATCATACTAAGTAACTGACTAGCATATGTTGAAGTGGAGTCCTTTTAGAATATTTACTTCCTCTATTCATCAACACTAAAACTCTTAAGAAGAATGCGCATTAGGGATATAGAAAAAAGAGGCCATGGAGACTTTCCCTCAGTATCCAATAAGCCTTACCTCTAAGAGGGGTAACTTGGACAGGAAGGAAAAGAGGGAGGAAAGTCCTATAGGAAGGATGAGTAAGTGAACCTCTGATGGTCAGAGGCTCAGCTATCTTGTGAGCAAAATTGGTTGTCTTTCATTCCTTTAGTGAATCTACCCATATGTCCCTAAAGTACAGCTTAGTCTACCGATTTCCATGAAAAGTACTCTCAACCAAATGTATGCCTCAACACCTATGACTTCATGCCACCGATTTCTTGTCCTTATTACCTATGCTCATTCAAATGCAAAGTCCTGTCCATTTTATCTTCACAGTGTATGTTCCTACATTTACTTTCACCACCCGGATTTTACTTACCTGGGTATTTAACCTATTTGCCTCTGTTTCTCTTCTTCATCCTCAATGTATACAGCCTCCAGACTAATGAGCCTAAAGCATATCTCTGATTACATAGTTACTACTTCAGTGTTCCCCACAGTCTACTCCACAAAACCTCCACTAGAAATATAAGCTATTTCTTACAGGAAACAAACAGGGTTGCTGGGAGGGAACTGGGTGGGAGGATGGGGTCACTGGGTGAGGAGCATTAAGGAGGGCACTTGATGGAATGAGCACTGGGCGTTCTATGCAACTGATGAATCACTAGATTCTACCTCTGAAACTAATAATACAGTATATGTTAATTAAACTGAATTTAAATAAATTTGTTTTAAAAAAATAAAAAACTACTTTGTAAAAAGACGAGAGAGAAATAAATTTGACAAGTGGTGCCTGTTTTATCACCTTGTTAGGGAGTCATGATGTATAATAATATGTCAAATGTTCTGATAATTCCTTTAGAAAAAGAAAACTGTTTAACTTCATTTTCACCAGGGTTTCACAAATTTATTCGTCCATAAGTTTAAAATTTTTGCATACTATCTGTCTTCCCAAGGAGCCTCAGTTCTACAGAAACATAATTCTATATGCTGCCTTACATAAGAAGTTTCATGGGCTTCCCATGTCAGGTATAGAAATGTAGCAGAATTTGGGAAGTTTCCAGAATGTTATTAGACAAATTGGTTGGTTTCCTCACTTGTGGTTTGATCAGATTCAATCCCATCTTTATTCCACATGATGACTGGTACCTATCATTGTCTTTGACGAATGGGGGCGAGGAGGGAGGCAAGCATGCGTCTGCAGATTCCCCAGCCACTGAGGATCAAGACTGGCATAATCACTAAAGAAAAGCATTAGGCACATCCCCTGATGAAAACAGGTAGGTGGGATTATGTCTTAAGTGTGCTAATAACATAATGTTTTTTTCATGTAATGATGTGCTTGGTTGTTACCTTCAGTGGAATATCTGAAGGCAGCCCTTCTTCAAGATACAATTCTAAATCAGAAGAGGAAAATACTGCCTTCAGCTTCCCGAAGACCTAAGAGTAACTGAAGCAATGCAGCTCTTAAAAACTGCACACCCCATAAACAGACTCCTAAGACTTTCCACAGTCTGACCACACTACCTCGCCAGCCTCCTTGTTCATAACGTGCCCATAACGGTTGCTGTTTTTCCTGCCGCTCTGCCCATGCCTATTGTAGTCCCCTTAACTAAATTGTTTGTACATCTTGGGACACCTGGGTGCCTCAGTTGGTCAAGAAGCTGCCTTCGGCCGGGGTCATGATCTCAGGGTTCTGGGATTGAGACCCATCTCAGGCTTCTCCTTCTCCTTCATCCCTTCCCCCTGCTTGGGCTCTCTTGTGCTCTCTCTTTCTGTCAAATAAATAAATCAAAAAAATAAATAAAAATTGTATGTCTCTTTCTCTGCCAATTAAGCTTTTAGCCTTCCAGATTGGTCCAGTTTCTTTACACTACAAAGGACATACCCATTTTAACCAGGTTAAGCAAAAAATGGACTGGAATGATGCCAAAAGCTGGAAAAGTGTGGTGAATATTGGGTGTTCTGTCTATTCGGCTACTATTTATCCTCCATCAAACAGCTCCTCGTTTTGCTTTTCTGCGGAGCCCCCTCCCTCACCCTCCATTCATGTATTCGGGGAGAAGCTTCACACCTACCTCCAGGGATAGAGTCCTAATCCGTGTTACCTCCTCTACTACGCTGAAGCTCCCCAAGAGCAGAACACATGCCTAAATTGATTTTTTAAAGACTTTATTAATTTATTTGAGAGAAAGAGAGAACATAATAAGTTTGGGGGAGAGGCAGAGGAAGAGGGAGAAGCAGGCTCCCTGCTGAGCAGGGAGCCCGACATAGGGCTCGATCCCAGGACCCTGGGATCACGACCTGAGCCCAAGGCAGACACTAAGCTGACTGAGCCACCCAGGTGCCCCTTTAAATTTATTTTTATATTTACTAGTACCTATTACCCAAAGAGTAGATATTCAGTGAATGCCTGTCACATGAATGAATGAACTTCAGGTAAGCTATCTCTTCTTGGAATCAAAATCCAAAAGTGGAGCATTCGAAGAAGGCAGGGGCAGAAATTGTAGACCCTTCAGTCTAAAATTATCTAGTTATCTGGGCAGATAAGAGTAATATGGTAAGACAAGATAAATTTTGTTTAAAGGTTTTATTCAGTTTAGAATCAATCTGCCTCTAAGAAAATAATGTAAAGATAAATCCTAATCCAAGATGTGCACAAATATTTATGCACATAAAAATTTATGTACTTTAAAATGCCCCTATTCACAATTTTTAAAATGTGGGAAAAGGGGCGCCTAGGTGGCTCAGTTGTTAAGCATCTGCCTTCGTCTCAGGTCATGATCTCAGGGTCCTGGGATTGAGCCCCGCATCAGGATCTCTGCTCAGCAGAGAACCTGCTTCTCCCACTCTCTCTGCTTGCCTCTCTGCCTACTTGTGATCTCTCTCTCTCTCTGTCAAATAAATAAATAAAATCTTTAAAAGAAAAATTAAAATGTGGAAATGGCTTCTATGTCCAAAATAGATGATGAGTAAAGAAAAAAGAATGAGTGTTTAGTGTATACCAAGTTGCCATTAACCACTTTCCCAAGGATTATTTTATTTAATCCTTACATTCTATGCCAGGAGGTGGCAAACTTTTTTCTGTCAAGACCCAGGTAGTAAATATCTTAGACTTTGCAGACCAAGGGGCAAAACTGAGGCTATTATATAGGCATTTATATCACAAGACAAAAAAATTTCCACAAAATTTGTGTTGATGAATTTCAAAATCTAATAGTCAGTACATTCTTTTGGTGATGCTTATACAATTAAGGCGAAGATGGAATTCTTTTTGGCGGGGGTGGGGAAACATTTCATTCCACTGGAGTTCAAAGTTCGTGTTCCCTATCATCAAAATCATTAGCAAATCCTCATAATGCTGATTTTTAGCATGATTTTATATATTTCATCTTTGAAAATGTCTTTGAAATTTTCTTTTCATAGGTACTGCCAAATCCTGGTGTCAGTCCATGAGTATATGGTTTTGACTGAACACATTCACTGCTTGGAAGGCATTTATGCAATTCTGTTAAATTCTTCTCTTGATATTTGCCTTTTAGTATGTCATTATGTTGCAGATTAATTGCTTCCAATTGAAAGTGGAAGCCGTGCAATTGCACAGTTGAGTGGATTTTCAAGTATGGAAATTTTTTTGCACTCACATCCAGGTCCGAAAGACACTGTTGGAACTGTGGTTTGAACTCAGAAAATGTATCTACTACAAATTCATCTGGGTATGGAGATCTCGCTTCCTAACTTTTTAACAGCACAGGAAGTATATAAAACAGCTTGAAATCGCTTGTGATTCAAAAACAATGCTAGCTGTAGAGATTGCCATGGTATAAATTTGGTGCGTAAGTGCTGTTTTGCTTTATAGCTTTAGACTTAATTCATTGAGAAACATTATCAAGCCTGCAGCAAAAGCTAATTTCCAAAGCCATTCCCCGTTCCATCACTGGGGGCAGTTCTTCCAACCACTTAAAAATGTACATGGGGCACCTGGGTGGCTCAGTGGGTTAACCGTCCAGCTCTTAATCTCAGAATCCTGAGATTAACCCTTGCGTCCCCCAAGCTCCACTGGGAGTCTGCTTCAGATTCTCTCTCTCTCTCCTTCTCCTTCTACCCCTCCCCACCCCCCACAATCTCTTCCTCTCAAATAAATAAATAAATTGTTTTTTAAAAATGTGCAAACTGTTCATAGCTAGAGGGCTATGCAAAAAATTGGCAAAAGGCTGGTTTGATCTGTATGCCTTAGTTTGCAGAGAATTTTATTATCTTCCCAAGGGCACAAAACTATTTAGTGGTGGAATAGGGATGCAGCCCGGCCTCACATGGTAACCATGCTACACTACTTACCATGCTAGGGTAGCCCAACTGGCAGCCAGTGGGCAAATCCAGCATGGGGTTTTCATTGGCTGACATTTGGGGTTTTCTTCTTAACAAGATGCATTATACAATATTCAATATGTACAAAACAGAATAAGTAAAATGCAACCAATGCCCATGTATTTACCATCCAACTTAAATAAGATATTGCCCCACGTTTAAAATCCCTAATGCTTACCTTGTTTGATAACCTTGTGTTCATACCACTTCCTAAGGAATCACTGTCCTGAATTTGGTATTTTGCATTCCCTCCTTTATTTTCAAAAATGACTTTTATTACACACCTACCCTTAGTGTATCTCTGAGTGGTGCACAGAATTGTTTTACAATGGTATTATATGAAACATGTTCTATGGCTTATTTTCTCCATATTTTCTCCATATTTTCTTGATTTTGCCAGCATGTTTAAAAATAAAACTGGGGCACCTGGGTGGCTCAGCTGGTTCAGCATCTGACTCTTAATTTCAGCTCAAGTCATGATCTCCAGGTCCTGGGCTGGAGCCCTGCTCAGCATGGAGTCTGCTGCTCCCTCCCTGTCTGCTCCTCTCCCTGCTCTCACACACTCTCTCTCCCTCTCTCTCAAAATAAAATCTTAAGAAAAAAATTTTAAAAATAACAATAAAATTGAAAGGCTTTTGGTGGATCTACATTTTCAGTTTCCATCACCCCCTATGTCTTACACCATGCATTTCACGTATTTTAATGACCCACCAGGCAGAGGCCATTTGAGTTTGTCATGCCTGATTTAAGAAGGCATCTCATGTAGTCACTCAAAAGAAAGTTTTAATAACATGGAAATTTATTTATCTTAAATTGTGTTATAATGACATTTATGTTATACCTGGCAAAAATGATGTAAAATTGTATATATTATATGCTCTAACTTATATGAACAAAATATGCATAGAAAAGTCTACAAGTCATTTTGCCAAAATGTTACATTTGGGTGGTGGCATTTTGTGTGATTTGTAATATGTGCTTGTTATGTTTTTCTGAACTTACAAGATAATTTTTAAAATGATTCATTTTTATAAAAAAAATTTTTAAATGTAAATCATCTGTAAGATATTTTAATAATGTCATTATTGCTTCTCTTTATTCTTCAATCATATTAGCTTCAATTAGGTTATGTTGATTTTTTTAAGAGATTTTATTTATTTCTTTATTTGCAAGAGAGAGCAGGAGATTGAGAGAGCGTGCACGCATGAACTTGAGCAGGGGGAGGAGCAGAGCAGGAAGGAGAAGGGGAAAGAATCCCCAGAAAACTTCACACAGAGCGCAGAGCCAGTGTGAAGTTCAATCTCATGACCCTGAGATCATGACTTGAACAGAAACCAAGCGTCCAATGCTTAACCAACTGAGCTACCCAGGCACCCAGATAAGTTGACATTGTTCACTACTTAACATCAATCAATCAGTTTTTGCATCGTCCTTTTGGTAGATCATTTCACAATATCACAATAATCGTAGATGACATATGGAGGTGATAGTCTCTATAGGCCCAAGATATAGTCTAGATTAAAAAACAAATATATTCGCTCTGCTGAATCATTTGTCTTAGATGCTGTCAAAGGAAGACTGCATTAACGGAAGGGATAACTTATGTGGTATTCCTAAGAGGGGCGTCCAATAGGTAAGAATTCTCTCCTGTTGAAGGAAGATTGTGTTCCAGTGTGAGAACACCAACAGGTAATCTGTAGAGACGGGTACACAGTCAGAAAAAACTGACAAGGGAGGTCCATCAGCCCTCCTGGCTCTGGCTCCAAGCTGACCAAGCAAATATCTATCTAGCTTGTCACAAGGGAAAGAGTACACCGTCGGCTCACCAGAGCATTCGAAGCCCAGTGATTTTTGGCATTCAGCTGTATGTGTAGCTTCTTGTGAGTTTGGTTACCAAGGAAAAGCATCCCAAAGAATCTGATTACATTGGGAGGCCCCTACAAAAAACTCCTCGGCGTGTGAAGCCTGAAGATTAGATCCTGGAACCCAGTGTCCATATCAACGTACTGCTACTCTATAAAGTCTTATCTAGACAGTCCTCTGGCTCAGCATCTCTTAGGTCACATTCCCTTCACATCCCCTGGGCTTCACAGGTACACTGATAATACGTTAATTCCATTTCAGTTTTTTCAACTGACTCACAAAGCCTCTATGGCCAAAGTGAAGAGTTGGCAATCACAGTTGCCAATTTAAGTATTTTCCAATAGAATCCTAACTTTCTCTCCATTAACTGGTAAATGAACACAATATACAGGTTTTGGGGGGGGGGGTCTTTTTGGCCTGGATTATCGGCTTATATTGGACAGTATTTCACATACAAGTTATTTTCATAGTTTACTTCATTTTAGGCAAAGCAAAAGATATTGCCACCCCACAGAGGATTTCAAGATTGTTATGGGGGAATTCTGTAGAACTTGCCAAATTAGGACATACCGGCGATTTTGAAAATAATCCAATATGTTGATGTGGGAAGACTGTGCATATAAATTCTTTAATTATCTCTCCTTTTGGCTAAATTTTAGCTCTGTGATGTGAGAGTGGGTCTGCATTTGGCATTGCTGCCATAATATTGGATGGCAGTTCCACTTGGCTCCTTTCTTGGCCCGAGTTCAGAGCAATATGGCAGTTCTGTGATGTGGACACAGTTTCTATGCTAAAGCCATCCATTTTAATAAAGTAAAGGTCTAGCCCATTGAGCCTAGTTGAATACAGCTCTTGCATTGATCTCTTCTGATGCTACAGCCATTGAGTTCATTTCCTTAATCACATTTTCCATACGGGTGAAAGCATGAAGCTGCTTGGTATCTTCCAGAGTGCATGCATTCTAATTTCAGAATTTAATCAAATGGAACTGGCTTCCTAACAGAGTAAACAGAGCAAAATACTGTATCCAGACCAGCTGCCAAGCTAGCAGCCTGAATTTATTTTTCCTTGCTTTGCTAAATGCATCTTGAATTTTTGAAAACATAGTCCAGGTTCAGGAAATTTAGCATTTTTGAACCAAGACCAGTCATCTCTAATATTCTTCCATAAATACATCCATTAAATTCCAAAAGTCAGGTAGCTGAGTTAATCTTTTCTCACATGTCTGTGGCCAGAGAAGAAAACATATCCCTCCTTTCTGCTGAACGCAGGGACCGTGTTCATAACCCTTGCCATCTGGGCTAATCTAATAATAGGGAGTGCCTGTACATATCTATACATGGTTGGGTTGGTTTTTTTTTTTTCCTGATTACCACCTCTGTACTTCTTATTTGATTCTTGTAACGTAACTCATATCTGAAATCTTTCCCGGTATTTTTGGTGCCACTTTTTATACATCATCCCTTATATAAATATCAAAGCTTTATTTATTCCACAAACTCAACATAGCCACAGGACGCAGACATAAAAGAGTCAGTTGGGTAGACTGCTACTGCTCAAGCCGTTTGCCTTGTGAAAGAGGGCTCGAGGAGGCACAGAACATACTACCAACTCCTTGGTTATTGCTAACGCGAATTTATCCAACTGCAAAACAGACCCTTGTGCGGTACATGTGTCTTATTGATCACGGATATTTTGTGAATGTTTCAGCACCCTTTAACACCCTACCAGGGAATGGTCTTCACCATTTACTCAGGAGATACTTGGAAATGCACATGGCCTCCAACCAAATGGATACCACTGTCCACAAGAAGTTATTTACACCCTAACTTCCTACAGGCTCCGGAATTCCCTGCCACCCCTCTCCCAGGTCAGACTCTCAGTCCCTTTTCCAGGCTGACTCCTGGTCCTGTGTCCACGTTCAGCTGAGCTCTCACTTCCTCCCAGAAGCCTCTCTTGCTCTCTTCTCTTCAGTTTCACACTCTTTTTTGGTTTCAAATACCATCCATATGCTACGAACTCCCAAATTTAAATCTCCAGTCCAGCTCTCTTCTGAGCCTCAGACATGTGTGTATAATTGTTTGCTCAATACCGTCCTTTGGATGGCATCTTAAGCTAAACATGCCCAAACCAAACTCATTACCCCTCCTTCAAAGAACCCAAACCTAGTACTAATGTGGAATTACTTATCTATTGCTGTGAAACAAATTATGGCACAATCTAGTGGCTTTAAACAATAAGAAGTATTTATTATCTCAGAGTTTCTGTGGGTCAGGAATTTGGCATTAGCTCAGCTAGCTGACTCCTGGTTCAAAGTGTCTCATGAGTTTGCAGGCAAGATGTTGACCAGGGCTGCTGTTGCTTGAGGGTTTGAATGGGGATGGAAGATCCCACTTCCCGGATGGTTCACTTCTATGCCTTGCAAGTTGGTGCTGTCTGTTGGTGGGAGACCTCAGTTTCTCCTTACATGGACCACCACTAGAGAGCTGCTTGAGTGTCCTCGTGACATAGCTGCTGGCTCCCTCCAGAGCCAGTGACCCAAAAGGAGGATGCTGTAATACCTTTCCTGACTCAGTCTCATAAGGCAAACACTGGCGCTTTCTCGGTATTCTATTGGTCATCCAGGCTAGCCATGATTCATTATAGGAGGGCATTCCACAAGGGCGTGAATGCCAGGAGACAAGATCACTGGTGCCACCTTGTTAGCTGGTTACCACCACTGTCTGTCCAGTTCCTCACATCAGAAACCCGAGAGTCGTCTTTGACACCTTCTCTCTCTCATCTTTAGTCAATATCAAGTCTAGTCAACCTCATCTCTGCTCTGACTTTGTCTCTGGTGATCGCTCTAGTCCAAGCCTCTTGACTACACTACAGGAGCCTCTAAGCTGTCCTCTCTGGTCCTACCCTTGTGCCTCTCCAGCCCATTTCCACACAGAGAGCAGCCATCTTTTAAGAATATAAATCTCATTATATAGCTCTCCGACTTAATAAATCTGGTGACGCTAACAACCATGTCGAGACTTCGCTTCCTCTGTAAAATGGTTATAAAAATAGACACCCCACGGAGTTACAGTGAAGACCAAATGAGACAAAGTCTGTGACAGGAGAAAAGTGCCTGAGAGAGAACCAGTGCTTAGTTCTTTGACAAATCCAGTGCCTCTGTATATGCCTACTGTCCTGCTTCGATGGCATCTGGAGGAGATGTTTTTCTGGGAGGCAAGGGTTAGCTGAATGCATTGGGGAGGTTTGGTGACCTGTACCTTCTCTGGTAAAAGAGAAGTGCCATGGGATTCTCAGTCACTGTCTTCTGGGTCAGGTAGCAAAGCAGAAATGAGAATGTAGCCATGGGAACACATGGAGTTGATGGCCTGTTCTAGCTGCGGGAACGAGACACTTAAAAAATCTCATGGCAGTGTACAGTCTCTAAACCTTAGGCTTTAAGATTTATAGGTGTCAAGAACCCCATAGAGAATCTGCTGAAAGAGATTGACCATCGACCCAGAAAAAAAAAAAAAAACTACTACATAGTGGTATGCATGCAAAATTTGGCAAGTCATTTCACAGAGGCTGGAGTCCTATCAGAGTTCCTGGTTCAAACACAGCACTCCTTCCCTAGCAAGCAAATTCAAAGGCTTCTTTATAACATACAGATGTCAGAGAGAGAATTACCACATGACACATAGGACTATTTCAGGTTTTTTTCTACAGTTCGTAAACCTTAATTAAAACTTAATTTAAAAAATTTAATAAAACTTTCTCTTTCAAAAGTGTATATATTTTGAAGGTATAGTTTAGCTTACAGACTAAGACACACCCTTTCTCACTCATGTACTCCTGTTCTTACTCTGTCCCTCTTTTTGCCATGGATGTCATCTTTAGTCAAAAAATTGAGTGAAGTGGCCCAAATTAGTATCAAATACTGGCCTGTATCTTAAAGATGAGACCCAGTGAAAACTCAAGTGCACTCAGATTTAAGAAAGTTCCAATAGAGTTATTTAGAAGTTAAAAAAAAAAATTTTAGGGGCGCTTGGGTGGCTCAGTTGTTAAGTGTGTCTTCAGCTCAGGTCATCATCCCAGGACCCTGGGATCGAGCCCTGCATCCGGCTCCCTGCTCGACGGGAAGCCTGCTTCTCCCTCTCCCACTCCCCTGCTTGTGTTCCCTCTCTCGTCGTATCTCTGTCAAATAAATAGAATCTTTAACAATTTTTTTCAATGTATTTATTTTTTATCTTATTTTCTAAATAAATGAACAAATTATCACCTTCCATTCTCTTCTCTAGGTTGGTGTGTTGGAGTGCCCAGTAAGTGTGGGGGTAACTTCATGGCCAGCGGGGTGTCCTTCTGATGTTCTCATTGCTGAGATCCTGCTCGGACGACAGCAGCATCTCTTCACATGCAGCCAAGCACTGGGGACAAGTGTGTGATCGCTCTGGTATCCTTTGCAGTGGAAGCAGCCTTGGACCACAGCTCAAGGAGCCGTTGTGTTATTTGTCAGAATGTTACTACCTCCTCCAAATTCTTCATCGGTAGGACGGTGGAAAATGAGGGAAGCTAAATGGTGTGACATCGGGTACTCACATGCCACAGGCTTCACACACGCTATAGCTCTTCATTCCGCCCCCGATGTTACCGAACAACCCAAGCTCGGCTACCTGTGGCTCGAAAAGCCTCAAGAGATGGAGTTTTGATTGGAAAAGAACATGAGCTTTATGCAGGAGACCAGCCACCTGGGGAGAAGGCAGACTCTTGTCCAAAAACCAAGTCCAAGGTTTCTGCCTGGCCCGAAGATTTTTTTAAAGGAACTTCAGGGCAGTTAACCAGTAAAAGCGAAGTACTGCGGTCTGTAATATTTCTTGGTTATATCTCAGTGCTTGGAGATTGTGTGTTGGTGCCCCCGGGGCGGTGGCGGAGGAGGTGGGGGAAGAGGAGTGGTGGGGAGGGGGGGAAGCGGGGGAGGGGGCAGGTTGCCCCAGAGGGTTTGGTTCTGTGTCTTTCTAGGAAACGCTGCATGATCTGTAAATATACAAAGAAAGGTTTAGTTCATCAGTCACGAGGGGGGCTTGCTGAAAATGATACGAAGGTGGCCAGAGGGCCAGGACAGTGGCTTCAACAAGCCCACGAGAAAGCCGTTTTGATCTCCATTTACAGAGCAGGAAACTGAGTCGTGAAGCCATCAGTCCATACTGTCACAGGCAGAGAGCGGCTAACCTGGGCCCCAGATCCAGGGCTATCTCCTGCCGGCTCTGTTCAGATCCTGCCTTTCCAGAATCCCTCCTTCAGCAGCCCTGTGTCTGCTCAGCGTGGTCCTTGATAAGGCAGGTTTCTGTCTTGGTGTAGAATAAAGGGAAAGTAGGAGTCCGGAGCAAGTGCTTAGATCTTCCTTTCCCGTCCAGAGAAGTACATGACATTCCCCTCGAAGAAAGGTCGGGTGATTCCAAGCTGGGAGGAGAGGCTGGGCTTTTTGGAGAATCAGGGCTGAAGGCAAGGGGAGAGTTGAAGGATCACAAGCCGACCGAAGCCTGTCGCAAGCTGGGGGAAACGGAAAAGATCTCTGCTTCGGAAACTGGTTGAAAGCATCCAGACTGTGCCTTGTCTGGTATAAGCTTGTCAGTTTGTGGGGTGTGAGCAAATCCAGGGTAAAGCTCACCTCCAGCTTTTCTGCAGGGAGCACCAAGGGCGGAGCGCCCAGATCAGAAACCTGCTATCCTGTACGGCACGAGGGGTGTGCCCTCTCTTCCCTTTCCCACTTCACATCTCTGGGGCTATTGGGAAAGATTCTGTCACTGGCACTGCTCAAGGACAAACAGGACCTTCAGAGGAGGAGACCATAAAATGGGGAAAATGACACCAGCAGAACACTCGGAGCAAAAATCTGTGTCTGGGGGAGGTTAAATTATAGTAAACAAGAGGCCATGGATGGGAGAAACTGGACCCAATTCATGTTTTTAATTTGGGTCTTGCTCAGCTCTGGGACCAAGTGTGGCACGTGGAAACCGCAAGCCTGGGCTTTAGGGTGGGACAGAAATAGCTTCTGTCATTCTCAGCCACAAGCCCGCATTGTGACTCAGCGGCTTAGGTAATAAACAAGTGAGCCTCTCCCCCCAGACCTTCTCCATCTTGAAAGAAGATAATTCCTAGGAAATGCAAAGGAATGAGTCTCTAATCTCCAACAATGGGAATGCCAAGGACCCTTGGCCAAGCAGGGGCAGGAGGGACATTCCTTTTCGGTGGAGGGTGGGCAGAACGGCCCCGGACAGACACAGGTGCCCAGGGCGGCTGTGCCAGGTTCTGCTGTGTTTCTGGAGGCCCTTGTGGGCAGGCTGGTTCCTTCCCCAAACATCTGCTTGCTGTCAAGTTAAGAAAGATGCACCTGCTTTCCCTTTTCTCAGGGATGTTGAGAGGACTTGTGGAGGGCTATAATGAAGGGAACAGGGAGATTCTAGAGACAGATATTGTTTAATTGCTTAAGTTTTGTCTGTGAGGAAGCTCAGATGTGGCGAGCTGACAATTGCCTGAGGCATCAGCCAAGGTTCTTGGCAGCAAAGGGCAGGCCCCAGGCGCAGTCCCATCCACCTTGGCGCTGTGCAGCGTGACGGACATGAACTCCAGCCATCCTCATTTTAAGCTGGTTACATGCAGAAGTGGGGAGAGGGGATGTGACCCCCTCAGCCTTCGTGTCCACTACCTCCCAAGACTCTCCAAAGAGCAGAAGGGCTGTTAACAGAAAGAGAGGGTTGACACACTCGCCAACAGCCATGCATGTCTAGGGCCCTTGCTTGATTTCCTCGCTGCAGTGAGAGAAGGCTGGGTAATCCCGCTTGGCAGGAGGGTGCATTTCGTTTTTTAGAGTTGTTGCTTCCACTGATGGCTCATTCAATTATGTGGCAGTCATAATGTATTTGTAAAACACTTTAGCTTTTAAGGGGATCTCACATCCTCTATTTTCTTGGGCTTCTAACAGTTTAGTGAAATACACCCAATTTGGATAAGGTTAAAGTTTAGGGACTTCCAAAATGCAATAGCTCACGCAAAATATTTTATTTTGTCCTCATGTAAACTGGCTGGCTCAGCATGCAGTTCTCCCTACAATTATTCATGGACCTTGGTCCTCTCTACTCCTTTCTTCCTATCCCTTTCTTTTTTTTTTTTTTCTTTCTTTTTCTTTTTCCCTCCCTCTTTCCTTCCTACCATCTTTCCCTCCTTGCTTCCTCCCTCTTTCTTTCTTTTCCTTTCTTTCTTTCTCTCTCTCCTTCCTTTCTTCCTTCCTTCCTTAAGTAAGCTCCATGCCCAACCTGGGGCACATTGCTTCTGTCATACTTCACTGGAGAGAACTTTGTCACATCTTCTTTAGAGAAGGTGGTGAAAGGTAGGAAAGCCTGTCAGCCCTGTGTCCATGTCCATTACTACAGAGTGAAAGCCGGCAGTGTGTCACACTTACAGAGGGTCAGTATTAGTTCCTCTTTCTACAGAGGAGGGGAAAGATAAGGGGGATAAATGGACTCCTTCCAGGACACACAGCTGGCTAGCGGAAAGCATCTCGGTTCTTCATCTCTCCCGTCCTGCCAGGACAGTGGGACAGGTCACCTGAAACGAGCCCCGCCCTGGAAGAGCGAGGAGGCATAATTAACATCGGTATGTGGAGCCCACAGAGGTAAGTGCTGGATTGTACAGAACTGTGTTCAACTCCACTTCCCTACGCTCAGGCACAAAGACAGAGGTCAGACCTCCTCTGGCTGCTGCAGTGCTAGCCCGTGGAGAGTGGATGTGCCCAGACACATAGACTCCAAGGCAGTGATCACACTCTTTTAGCCAACCTTTCAGGTTATGTATCTCTGCCACTAACCTCTGTGCCCATTCCAGGTCCCACTGGCTTCTGTTATTCTAGACTTCCTTATGCTTTCGACTGCTTGCTTTTCCAGTATGCTCAGTCCATGGACAGTAAGGATTCAATGGGCAAAAGAGATCCAGATTGAGACAGACAGCTGTGTTCGGTCATCTCCTCCATTGGCAGGCACAGTCACCAGCCCAATTCCCTCCCTCCTACCAAGGCGCCTACAGGAAATCCATGATTTTGTGTCCTATGACTCAGATCTCTCCAAGAACCATCAGCCTGTGGGCTCAAGCTTGGGGTTCCTTGAGCTGCATCCCAAAATCCTGTTAATTCTTGGTTTTGATAACTCAGAAAAGTAATTCAGGTTCCTTGTAAAATTGCAGCCCCAAAGCCCTTCAGGAGTCTCTGGGGGTGAGGGAAGGGTTGACGTACATTTACGTTTCAGGGTCACCCCCTCTGGGGGCCTCTGCCTTGCAGGGTGAAGATACTTGGCCCCCGCTGATCAGTCTTCTTTGTCTCAACCCCCCGATCTGCCAAGAGTTGGACAAGAGAAACATCTTATCATGTGTTTCTCTCACTTGGGGAACAACGACACCAGGGTTTCTTGAGCTCCAATGTGTTCTAAGTCCAGTGAGATGGCTCCTTCAGTCATGCATACCTCCCAGAGCGTGCTGTGCACCCAGGATGACTGGGCATGGATAAGTCCAAGAACCAAGGCCTAAGCACCCCTGCACAGGTGTTGACCCTAGACACGGATGCTCATTCCCTATGACTTCAACCTCACAGTGAACTTTTGTGCCCTTCTCTGCAGTTTGGCTCCCTTAAAAGTGTCCTTCTGCTCCCAGTTTGCCAGACAATTCAGTGTGTATCTGATCCCCAGGCACCGACATGATTTAAGCTCTTTTTCTAGGAAGAACCTTGGCTTCTAGAGCCCAGGAATGAAAGTGAGATCACAAAACCTTACTCCAAGCTATATCCAAATCTCAACTCCAGTCTGTATAATATCAGTGCCAACCCCACGGGTCCCCAGGCACTGCCCAGATGAATGATTTCCTTTAATCTAATGCCGTATTAGTATAAAGATGCATGACCTTTCAGTCATGGCTATTGCCATATTTCTGGGTCCTATCCTTGATACATTAAGAGAAAAAGAACATTGCATAGACTATAAGACTACAAAACTATAAGACCACAGAAATCACCAGGTACCCAAGACATCTGTCTCTATGGAAAATTATTGAATTGTTTCTTCAATCCCCCAAAAGACCACCAGAAAAAAACTTTCAATCATGCAAAGCTAAGTTTATGAAATTAAGGAGAGTACAATTTTGATGGTCTTTGCGGTATCTCCAAGGAAAGAGATCAGGGAAGGATGTTTTTGGTAGTTTAGGGCCTGCGCCAGGTGATATAGGGCAGGTCTTGAAAGCAAGGTAGAACAGAGTTAATGACATGAGAGGTTTGGACTGCTGGCCACACCAAGCTAGGGTTCTCAATAGTTCCTCAGAAATCACCCCCAGTTCTCAGGAATTCAAAGGACTTTGTTCATACCACTATTTTGATGCATGTCAAGATGGGGTTTTATTCCCTCATCTTTTCCTACAGTACGATTTTTTTTTTTTTAAGATTTATTTATTTCAAACAGGTGGGGGCAGAGGGAAAGGATCTCAAGCAGATTCCCTGCTGAGCATGGAGCCCCACACAGGACTCAATCCCAGGACCCATGAGATCATGCTCTGACCCAAAACCAAGAGCCGGAAGCTTAACTGACGGAGCCACCCAGGCTCCCTCCTCCTGCATGCATTTTTGGGAAGGGGTCTTCAATAAAACAGAATAAAGAAACAAGGACATGGCTAATATAATAACTCATTGAAATTTACTCCTGAGAAGTGATCACAGTAGAAAAAAAAAAAGAATATATTTATGAATGTGAAGGAAAGAAAGCCTTTTAGCAATTCCAAACATTCCGGCTTGGATGCTGCCCCTCCAGATGATCTGGGTCTTGGGGAGAAATCAGAGAAATGGAACCAAATCCAGGATACTATAGGGAAGAAGAGTGAGGGAGACAGAGACAGGAAGGTCACCCCAATACCGATGCACACCCGATGGGTGACTCCATGGAAAACTAGAGGAAGATTTCGCTTTGTCCTTTAGGGCTTCATTCAGTTAGCCTGTGTGCTGCTTCCTTTGCCAGACTGAGACGAGGGAGGGTGGGCCAGGACGGTGGTTTCTTTGTTTTCATATCCCTACTGCCTATCCAGGTGATATACCTTCAGAATAAAGAGTTTTGAGCAGAATTGATTATGAGGCTGACTCCCCACCCTCCCTTTACAGAGGAACAATCAGGCTTCCTGTCAAACACATCAGGATCGAATATGTTTATTGTTTCGATGTCCACAATCTTGCAAAAATGTACCCCATTGTATCTATCTTTGTGTTTTAAATTTGGCAGTCATGAATCTTAGCCAACCTGTAATCCACCTTCCTTCTGTCCTTCATTATGTATCTTTTCATGATGTCTTTTGAAGTGAAGCATCATTATAACATTCTTACAGATATGAATCTCAAGACCAGTTTGCCCTCTGGCAGTTTCCTTAATTGGTGATTTGGCAACACCGGGTTTTTTTCTTCCAACCTGCCAGTTTCCTTCATTTAAAGCACATTCTGTCAAATGAATAAGTGCCCATAGCACAATTACCAAGCACAAAACGAAACCACAAATACGCATTAGCTTACCAGGGTATAGAGTCTGATATATTAAAAAGAAAGACACAAGCATGTGAGATTGACAAGAATATGGAGCATTTCATTTTTTCATTCTGTTTTATTGCTGCAATATCCCATTTGATGGCCTCCAGCTTTCATAGCATTAGCTTCCTGCAATGACACTAATGAAGAAATGCTGCTTTTTGTTCATTCTTTAACCAACTGTGTTGCTCTTTAATGGGAATATGGCACTTTCCCCCCATTCATGCAGCGTAATGTGCAGTAGTATCTCTAGGGGACCTCTGATATGTACAGAGCTCTTTTCCCTTTAAGATTTCTCTGATTAGATGGTAAGAACACTTTCTGTCAATAAATTCAATATTCTAGGTATTTCGAATTATGGGCAGAAACAGGGATATTTTTTTCCAGCTTGGAAAAAAATTAAAAAGCCCAAGAGGGAAGAATGATCACTTTATCGTGCATCACGTTTCTCTGTGCGATATGCTGTTTTAATTACTTCCTAATCATTTTCTTCAGTCTGTTCTTTATGAAATCACCCACACTGACAACCATTTTGGTTAATCATTTACACGTAACTGACTTCTAAGTAGTTTCTTATTTAAGCAGAAAGTTATTCTGCCACTTGGCCAGAATGTCCACGCTGGCTTGATCTCCCATGGGGCTCATTTAGTTTCTTCTCTGTTTTCTTCTTTAGGTTCCTTGTGCTTGCCCAGAGGCATGGAATGTGATCTTGTGTCCATTCTCTGAGATTCCAAAATAATTGAGGGCTGGGTTTAGGCTGCCAGGATGGTGAAGGCAGGGAGGTGTATGTTCTGTTTCCAACGGAGTCTTATCCCCTATCACGAAATGTAACTGAGTCCTAGGTTAGGTCCAAACCAGCTGGGACATAACCTATAATCACTCACAGAGCAAATCTGCTTCAAGATCCAGGAACAAAGGGAGTATCTTCTGGAGAGTAGGAAACAAAATGGATATCCATCCTCCTTCCTCTCACCTTCGGGAGCATTTTATTTCTGCAGGATACTGGACAGATTTTGATGTTGCCACATAATGAATGAATCTATCTATCACACAGAGCATCAAACTGAATAGAAATGGATAGGAATTTCAAGGGAAGCTTCTCACATTACATTAGAGATTAAGAAATTTCAGTCATGGGAAAAGAAAAACTGTCCCAGTGTTTTTAATTTTAAAAACTCTGTTCTTTCAATTATTACTGAAACTGTTGAGTATTAATGCCTAGCAAAGATGTGCTAACATTGCTGTCATTATTTCCCACCGTACTCCAGTATGACCTGATCTTAATTAATTACATCTTCAATGATCCTATTTCCACAGATGTTTACATTTACACAGACTGGGGGTTAGGACTTCAACCAAACTGAGTTTGAGGGAACTCAGTGTAACCCATAATGCTGACTCTATTACCTAGTTTTCCCTAAAGCCACTGCACCCTAAATAGACAAGTAATTTAAAATGTTCCTGAAAAAAAAAGTGTGCACTGAACTTTAATTGCAATAGTAAATGTAGAAGGGAAGAGCAGAAAGTGGGAGAAGCAGCTTAGCTCAGTAGATAGGAATAAAGATTCTGGAACCATTCACCTAGCAACTGTGTAACTTTGAGCAAGCTACCTAACCTCTTGATGGTACTGTTTTCAAACATGTAAAAAGCGGATGATAATAATAGTACCCACCTCACAGGGGTTTTATGAAAATTAAATATATTAATATTTTTTAAATACTTTGGATAGTGCCTAGCACTGAGCAAACAATATGAATTTGTTAAAGTAAAAAAAAAATAGTTTGAATTCTTTGCCAGTAATATTACAAAATAAAACTAAGATGTATTTGGGTCTAGTGAGTTAGCCAAAAAGCTTTGAAATTATCAAGAAGACCATTTGAATTATGGATTTAATTCCATGGTCATTAACTGTGAACCTAGACCTCAGTACATACTGCATTTCTCAATCTTAAATCTTTTATTTCTTAAATCTTAGGTAAGGACAGTAAGAAGTTATTCCTATTAAAATTACAATTGAAGTGTTATTGCATCTCTCTCTCTCTTTTTGAATTTTATTTATTCATTTATTTGGCAGAGAGAGGGGGGGGGAATACAAGAAGGGGGGTTGGGAGGGGGAGAAGCAGGCTTCCTGCAGAGCAGGGAGCCTGACGCAGGCCCATTCCAGGACCCTGTGATCTGACCTGAGCCGAAGGCAGATGAGTAATGACTGAGCTCCCCAAGCACCCCCCGCCCTCTTTCTTTTAAAGTAGGCTCCATGCCCAGCATGGAGCCCAGTGCAGGGCCTGAATTCACAACCCTGAGATCACAACTTGAGCTGAGATCAAGAGTCAGATGCTCAACCAATGGAGCCATCCAGGTGCCCTATATCTCATTTTTTTAAAAAAATTATTTATTTATTTGACAGACAGAGATCACAAGTAGGCAGAGAGGCAGGCAGAGAAAGAGGAGGAAGCAGGATCTCTGCTGAGCAGAGAGCCCAATGTGGGGCTCGATCCCAGGACCCTGGGATCATGACCTGAGCCCAAGACAGAGGCTTTACCCCACTGAGGCACCCACGCGTCCCTCATTTTTTTTTTAAGTTCTATTCCTATGTGTGCCATTGGGGTTATATATTTAAGTGTTGTTGGTTTTTTTAAAAGATTTTATTTATTTATTTGACAGAGAGATCACAAGTAGGCAGAGAGTCAGGCAGAGAGAGAAGGGGAAGCAGACTCCCCACTGAGCAGAGAGCCAGATGTGGGACTCTGTCCCAGGATGCTGGGATCATGACCTGAGCCCAAGACAGAGGCTTAACCCACTGAGCCACTCAGGCTCCCCTAAAAGTGTTTTGTTGTAACTGATAGTATACGCAATCAAAAAACTAACAGACAGCTCCTATAAGAGCAGGAAATTGTTGACACAATATATCCCATGGGCTAAATTCAGCCCAATGCCCATTTTAATAAATAAAATTAACTGCAACACAGACATGCTCCTTAATTATAGACACTTTTCTCTACAGTGGCAGAACTCAGTAGTTGCAACAGAAACCACATATAGCTCACAAAGCTGAACATATTTACTAACCTTCTTTGCAGAACTAGTTAAGTGCCTGCCTGGACCACTTCTGCTTGTTGGCCAATTAGCTGATTGCAGACCTCAAATCTAAGGGTGCAACAGATAGCCTCGGGAAATCAAGCCCTGCCAGGACAAATCTGCAAATTTGTGGCAGACATCACACCCACCAGAGGTTAAGCTGTGATACTGTGGCAGAGAACACAAACATTGTCTCCAAGCACCAGCTTCTCCACGGGGAGGAGAGCTACTCCGGCAACTGGTAAATTGCCTAGGAGAGCTCTGCACTGCACCAGGCTCTCTCCTGGGACTGGAAACGTGGTTCCCCAAGGAATGCTTTCACATTTGGCCTGAAGGCTTTCAGCCACAGTGGGGTTGGGGTGACGTGCTTGAACCACGTACAAGGAAGAGTTCAAAACAGATGTGGTCTGTTGGCCAAAGGAAGACTTGTGCCTGTCATTATTATGGTGTGGGAGGCATCACATGAGAAAAACATGGCCAGTCCTTTGGGCCACTTATTAATAGGACACTGCAGATCACAGATCAAGTGTTCCACCACCGGTTACAGGTGATCAAAGATAAACTGGAAGGACAGGGGGTAGTTGTTTGGCCATGTCTCTGGGTATTTTATGGAAGCCACTGTTTTAGAGCCATTTTTGGTTTCTTGATGGTCTTAGCCTGAGAAACCAATCAAACACAAAGCAAATAAGTGTTAGCTGGTAAGAAGGGATTCGCAGTTCGGTCATCGATGGATGGCTTGGCCATGTGACACTTAGGTGACTGGGAAACGGAGGAGTTGCCGGACTTCACTCAGCGATGCCGTATCTACAGCCTGCTCCTTGGAAGTTGCTCTTTCAAATCAAACCACAGGAAATGTACTGGAGAAAATAACCACTACTTGGAACTGTTCTCAATGACATCCCTCAAATGTTAACAGTAGTGCGGTTTGATCATTTTCTTTTGAGATTTTATTTTTATGAGTGTGGGCGGGGGGGCGGGTAGGACAAGCAGGCATCCCACTGAACACAGAGCCCAACACAGGGCTGGATGCGGGGCTCCATCCCAGGACCTTGAGATCATGCCCTGAGCCGAAGGCAGGCTCTGAACTGACTGAGCCCCCGAGGCGTCCCCCACCCCAGTTTGATCTTTATGGTTAAAATCCATCTTTGATGGATTAGACAGCAGATCTACTACAGAGTTTTCTCCAAATATATACTTTAAAAAATCAGCGATATAAATTGAAGTGTCGACAAGCAAGACTTCACGCAGCCTCAGAATGCCACAGATGAGATCATTCAGGACCTCACAGCAACCTGATAGAGCTCAGATTCACAAAAGACAACTCTGGGACTCCCTAGGTCCTGGGAGTGAGAAGGATACTGCTTGTGAATCTTATAAACAACCCCTTGTCCACTGGTGTAGGGATTCGCCATCTCAACTCAGAAGAATGTAGCAGAGCTAGAATAAGAGACAGGCCAGGGGTTGGGTACCTAGAAGGAGTTCCATTTCTTAGGCTCTGTCAGTGCAGAAATGGGCTTCGCTCTTGAGAAAAGCTGTTTGCTGTTTATTCCTAATGATGGTTAATGTATGAACAAACCAAATTCCCAGAGCTATAACGGATACCATCAGCAATGCTCTACACAGACAAAGACGCTAATGAAGCGAAGCCATGTGGCTCCTGCTTTGAAGACGCCTGTGGTGGGGCACGGGGTGGGGGGGTGGGGGAGGGGGAGAGTCGGCTAAATGAAGTCATTTCCAGGAGCAGGAGATGAAAGGGTAGTGCTAGAACAAGGCAACTGCCGAAAACAATTACATATATAAGAATCCCTTCACCCCATGGGGCAGGAAATTTTTATTTTATCACTTTCTCTTCCGACATGTCAAAATACATAAGCTTTCAGGTCATTAGGGCCTCTGTTCTCATGTTGAAAAGAAGAAGAGGCCGGATATCCAAGGGGGCATCTGGCACCAGGTGATGGACAGGTAGGATGTTCAGCAAACAGCTCTGTCACTCATCTTCCCTCCGTCCATGGAGCTGATTGCACCTGTCATCTGTGTCTGTCTCTCTGCTTGGGTACCCTCACAGCCCATTGCCACTTCTGCTTCAGTGCCTGACTCTGCCCAAAGACCATTAACGTTCCGAGGGCTATGGAAATGGAGCCGCTCTATGGGGGGACAAGGAAGGGGGGAGGAGGACGGCCTGAGTCTCTGCATGTTTTGCCACCCTCAAGAAAATGTCTGTCCCTAATGACATAAAATGATAGAGAGAGCATTTGACTGAAACCACCGCAAATGACAGTTCTTTTTCTGAACAGCCTCACGGAATGGGTCACCCCAGCTAATATGCTAACAGCATACTTCTGTGTATATGCAATTCCCACCACATCCTCCGGATGCTTGGGTGCTGACCGACATCGGCACCGAGCAGGGAAAATAGCTTTTTGGGTCTTCCTGTGGAAACTTCTAGCAGTGCCTTTATGTATGGACTCCATGGTCTGTTCTAGCAAGTAAGTCATGTGTGTGTGCCAGGGAGAAGGAAGACACCTTGGAGCTAGAAATGGGGGATATATGGGCACAGATGTAGCTGCCTCTGAAACAAAACCTAAGGAGTTAAGAAGGGGAAGTCATACGCCTTCTCTCTGTGCGACACTCCATGTACGGGACGGTCTGGAACCCTCAAAGAATGTGGGCTCCAGTCTGTCCCCAGGTGTTTCAGCCCCTCTCATTTTAATGTACTGGACAAGCAAGAAAGAATTGTGCTGAAAAGCTGGTCATTGATCGATTTTGTTATCATCTGAATTACAGAGGCCCCGTTGTGCCCAGTTTCTGGATGTGCTGCTAGATCGGAGCTTGGTTAAAATGGAACAAAATCCAGTCGCATTTGTCATGGAAAATGCAATGGAAAAGAGGGGTTGGGGAGCCTCAGCTCTTGTCCTCTGTAGGTCAGTGGCTCCATCTCCAGGAGCCTCAGTGGTGGTCAGGTTATGGGCTAGGAACAAGGTGACGCCCTTGCTCCTGGGGATACAGGGCTGTGGTTGGAGATAAACCTCCTCTGTCCCTACAGAAGGTGCCATGGAAATCCCTCCAGGAGGGCAGCTGCCACCCTTCAGACTTGCACAGCAGGACCTCAGAGGTCGTGTTTATTAAAGGCCAAATCAGTCTGACAAACAGGCATGAGTGTCTGTAACAGGCCAGGGCTGGCAAAGCATGAAAACAATAAGTGTGTTCTTAAGATAATGCTTCTCTAAAGGGAGGGATGTCATATCCCACACACTCCCAACATGCAACCCTATTGAACAACTGACACCTGTTAGGGGAGGTGTCCCACTGCGCAGAGGATAGCAAAGAGAGTCACAATGCCTGCCACCAGGAACAGCAGTCCTGATGGCAGCCCACTGCATGGTTTGCAGCTTTTGGGGACACCAAGGAAGATGTGACTCACACCGGCGTTTACACAGACGACATTAAATATGTAATCGTTTTCAGCAGTTGCCTACACAGACAACAGACCAAGATGAGGTTCAATCGTGAGCACTGGTCCCCCCCACCCGAGTCTCATCCGAAAGCCAACGCAGGGAGATGATGTTCACACACCCCTCCTGTGCTGCAAGCAGAGGACCTCGTTTTTTCCCACCAGGAATAGATGTTAGCCACGGGCTTGGCACGCTGCCATGCAGTGCACACACTTACATGGAACAAAGGAGTACACATCCAGCCCCAGAAGAGGATAAGAGTCTCCCAAACAAGACAGTAAGCCCAGAAGAGTCTGGGAAGCCTCCTTATCTCCATGTAAGAGAATGTTCCAGGTCCCAGCACCCTTCCGCGGCCTGCGCAAAGGTCGAGCAAGCTGTGTGTGGCTGCCTTCCCAACATCGCCCACATGCCGGAGTGCTAGGTTGCTGGAGGGGGATATATGTGAAAAACGACCTGTTGTGTTCCTAATACGAACGACAGAAAGTGAAAATCAATGTAAGCTCCTTAGCTGGTGAGGACATAAACAAAATGCAATGACGCCCAAGGGTGCTGGTCTGTCCAAAGCTGGGAGAGAGACCGTCTCATGCAGTCATCTAATAAGTAAACCAACGCAAGGCAGATCGAGATCAGTGCCATCACTGCCATCAGGAAAGATGGACGATTATCAAGAAGTGGCCTTTAATGATGGTTTTTAATAGCCAATTTTCCAATGATCATACTCATAAGGAAAACATCTGTGCACTAAAATATAAGGAATTCTGATGAGCTTATAAGAATAACTGTAAACCCCCTCTAGTTTTCAAACACATCTGCCATCTCAAGGACTTCATAACTAGCATCGAATTTCTGGGGACCGATCCCTGAAAGAAAAGGGGGGAAATGAGAGAAGAGACATAGCCTGTCAAGGGTATTTGAGCCCAGAGCGCCAGTCCCTGTGGTTGATTCCAGGAATCAACTTGATTCCAGAGATCTTTCCTGGATTCCTACTCAGTAGCCTTCCAAGAAATGCCATTCCGGGTTTCAACTACTTTGCGTTGGGTTTCTTTCCTGTCTTTTAAACAATACACAGATAAGCCTTTTAATCAAACGTCTTTGTCGATAAGCCTGTTGATTCTGAATGGGGGTTAGGATGTCCAAATCCTAGTTCTGGCGAGCTCCTTCCCTGTTGGAGATCCTTACAAGTCCAACCTGTCTTGCAAAGTCTGTTGGCTCTCTTTCTTCCAGATCTGTAATTCTGTCCTGGGGAAGCCTTAGCTACATAGTCTGTTAAGAAAGGCTGATACTCCAGGATGGGCCGCTTGGAGGCCTCCTTGGATGAGGACCCACTGTAGTCCCTCTGCAGAAGTTATCAAGGGAACCCAGAGACAGATAATTAGGTCTTAGGACACCTGGATTAGACACCAAAATGTCTGCCTCTAAAGAGGGCCCAGGAGAGCGAGAACCCACGCTGCAGGTCAGGGTTTATTAAGGTAAGTTAAGGCCCGGGGACTCTGGATGGTTGATGGGCCAGGGAGAAAGATGCTTTTTGAATGTGAAGCTCTGTAGCTTCTCACAGAAGTCCTTTGATCAGATCAAAGGGGGTTGGTCTCCAGTTTCTTGAGGGAGGGAGCTGCAGGAAAATGGGAAAACAAAGCTACTCTCTAGGGAAGCCTCCTACATAAAGCCACACCCCAAGAAGACAGCCCTCCCCATCCTCCAGAGGCTGATATTGACAAGGCAAGGCCCCCGCCTGCAACACCAAGGCCAAACCACAAGGCAAAAGACAGAGGATTATTATAGAACCAAACAGGTCCAGGGGCGCCTGGGTGGCTCGGTGGGTTAAAGCTTCTGCCTTTGGCTCAGGTCATGATCCCAGGGTCTTGGGGTCGAGCCCCACATCAGGCTCTCTGCTCAGCAGGGAGCTGGCTTCCCCGCCACTCTCTGTCTGCCTCTCTGCCTGCTTGTGATCTCTATCAAATAAATACGTAAAATATTTTAAAAAGAAAAAACCAAACAGGTCCAATAGACTGCATTCTTTCCTCTCAACGAATTTCTGAACCAACTGGAAAAAAAGAAGAGGGAGGGAGATGAAGAGCCAATGACCACCTTTACTGCCAATAAAGTTGACATAAGAAGAATGTGAGTTTTATCTGGGGGGAGTGGAGTTCCTAAAACTGAATTCCAGAAGTAGACAGACTTGCCTACATGGGCACAGGTAGCTCTGGACAAAAACTATTCTAATAACTCAGTTTCTTCGGCTAGCCTCATTACATTACCATAGTCTGGGAAAGCAAGGGTTACAACTTTTAATTTTTTTTAATTATGGGAAGTATAAAACACAGCCATTCTAAACGAAGGACTGTAAGAAGCCCTCATGTGCCCATCACCCAGCCTCAGGAATTACTAACATTTCGCCACTCTTATTGTATATATATTGCCAAATACTCCCCATTCCCAGTTAAATAATGATTATTTTACAGTTCTTCCTAAGATTTTACTTATTTATTTTGAGAGACAGAGAGAGTGTGTGTGCAAGCACAGGGAAGGGCAGAGGCAGAAGGAGAGACTCTCAAAGACTCTTCACTGAGCTTGGAGCCTGACTCAGGGTTTAATCTCAGGACCTTGAGATCATGACCTGAGCCGAAAGGAAGAGTTAGACACTTAACCCCCTGAGCTACCCATGTGCCCCTACAGCTTTTTTTTTTTTTTAAGTAAAATTTATATACGTTGAAATGGACAGATCTTAAGTTTGCCATTTTGACAGAAGGATACAGGTCTGTAATCCCCATCTCTATCACAATCTCCGTCTCTCCAGAAGTTCTACTTGTGTCCCTCCTGAGTCACTCACTGTCCTCCTAATACCAGAGAACCACTACGATGTTGTTTTTTTTTTCCTCCTTGGCCCAATTTATTTCGTCTGTTCCAGAATATTCTATAAATGGAGTCCTACAATATGGCCTCTTTTGTGACTGGTGTCTTTCATTCAGCTTAGTGTCCATGAGATTTATCCACAGAGTTGTGCTTATCAGCTCACCCCATTTTATTGCTAAATGGGACTCCGTTGTAGAATATAGCCCAACTTGTTTATCCATTCACTGCTGGTGGGCATCTGAGTTGTTTCCACTGACTGACTACTGTAAATTAGGTTGCTATGAACTACACATTTTGAACACACATATTTCATTTCTCTTGAATAAATAGGAGAAGGAATGCTGGGTGAAGATGTATATTTAAGTTTGCATACATATATATACATATTTTTAAAAATAATATATATTTATATTTATCAACACTTTTCCGAAGTAGTTGTACCATTGTCCATTCCCATAGCCATGTGTGACCATGCCATTTCTCCCCCACATTTGGTATTGTCATTCTCTTTCGTAGCCTTCTAACAGGTATGTAGGCTTATCTAATTGTGGTTTTAATCCCACATGACACATGACGTTAGGTATTTTTCATGTGTTTATTGGTCCATATGTCTTTCTTTGCCAAGTGTCTGTCTTACTCTTTGGTCCATTTCAAAAATTGGGTTGCTTGCTCCTCCCCGCCCAGTTTTATTGAGATACAATGGACATACACCACAGTCTAAGTTTAAAGTGGACACCATCGTGACTTTGCTTAGATAACTGTGAAATGATGACCACAATAAATTTAGTCAGCATCCACCATCTTACATAGCTTAAAAAGAAAACAGAAAAAAATGGTTTTTACTTGTGATGAGAACTCTTAGGACGTACTTTCTTAGCAACTTTCAAATATGCCATACAGCAGTAGTGAACTACAGAAATCCTGTAATTCCATCCCCAGGATTTACTTTTCTTCTATTATCTGCATAACTGGAAGTTTGTGCCTTTGGACCACCTTCCTCCAATTCCCCTTCCTCCCTACCCTCTGCCTCCAGTAGCCACAAATCTGACCTTTTTCTGAGTTTGATGTTTGGCTTTTGTTTTTGTTTTTGTTTTAGGGACATCACCCAATCTTTGTCTTTCTTGACACTTTTTTATTCCACGGTAGGTACACAAGATAGAAGTCCTTTGAAAACATATTCCCCAGTCTGTAGCTTGCCTTTTCGTTTTCTTAACCTTTTGATGAACATAATTGTTTCAGTTTGATGAAGTTTTAGTCACCAATATTTTTTCTTTAATGGTTATTGCTGTCTGTGTCCCGTCTACATACTTACTTCCTGGTCATGAAGATATTATCCTGTGTTTCTTATTAAAAGTATCATTGTTTTAGTTCTTACACTTAGATTTACAACCAAACTCAATTTCATTTTTATGTAGAGCATCAGGTGTAATTCAAAGTTTATCTTTCTTTCTTCTATATAGATATCCAATTGTTTCAGCACCATTTGCTGAACAAACTTCCCTTTTTCGGCTAAATTTATTTGGCATCTTTGTTTAAAATCAACTGACTATGTAAGGACAGGTCTCTTTGTGGACCCTGTCCCACTGATCTCTTTGTCTATGCTTGGTTGTGATTAGTGTGGCTTTATACGTCTTGAAGTCGGGTAGTACAAGTCTAGATTTGTTCTTCTCTAAGATTATTTTGGCACTCCAGATCTCTTGCATTTTCCCATAAATTTTAGAGTGGATCTGTCATTTTCTGTTTTTAAAAAAACAACCTGCTTGTATTATCGCTGAGTCTGCATTGGTTCTATAAATCAGTGTGGGAAGAAATGACATCTTACTGCTATTGAGTTTCTGCTCCATGAACATGATATATCTCTCCATTGTTTAGGATTTCTTTAACTTCTCCAAGTCATGTTTTAGAACTCTCAGTGTGGGTATTCTCAACATCTTTTATTCCATTTATTCCGGAGTATTTTATTTATTTTTGACATGATTGTAAACAGATTGAAAATCTTCCCAATTATTTGCTGCTAGCATATAGAAATAGAATTGATTTTTTTTTTTACCATGTTGACCTTGTATATTGAGACTTTGCTAAACTTGTGTTTTAGCTCTAGCAGGGTTTTTTTGTTTATTTCCACTCCTTAGGGTTTTCTCCATAAACAATTACATTGCCTACAAATAGAGAATGTTTTACTTGTCTTTTTCTGGCAATTGAGTCTTTTCTTTCTTCTTATCTTTTTTGCTCTGGTTAGGACCTCTGGTACAATGCTGAATTAAAGGGGTAGGAGCAGATGCCCTTGCCTTGTTCCCACCTTAGCGACAAAGTGTTCAGAGTTCAGCTGATTTGATGTTAGGTGTAGGATTTTCAAAGACACTAGTCATCAGATTGATGAAGCTCCTTTCTATTCCCAGTTTTGGGGGAATTTTTCATCACAGATAATGTTAAATTTTGCTAACTGCTTTTTCCTCATCTCCTGAGATAATCATTTGTGTTTCTTTTTATTCTGTTAGCATGATGGAGCACAATGATTGATTTCAAATGGTAAACTAACCTGTATTCCTAGAATGAACCCCACTTTGTCATTATATAGTATTCTTTATTTAAATTGCTGGATTTGGTGTGTTAATTTTTTAAACACTTTTGCATTTATGTATGAAGAATTTTAGTCTACAATTGTCTTGTAATAAGGGTTATGTTTTTATGAATCAGTAATATGGGAGTGACTGGGCCTGTGAGGAAGTATATTGAGTTTGGCATGCTTTTTGGTGACTCTGAAATTATACTACTAGACCAATCACCTACTCTGTTCGAAGACAAGATTTATATGTGTGTTTGTTTAAACATTGCCGTAAAAATATAGCTGGTGCAGTGTCTTAGGTGATTTCAATGACTCAGTGCAACTGACTGCACAGATTTGATAAACTGGGCGTAAAAATGTCACTAAATTGACAAAAGAAAGGATTCACCCACATACATATTTAAATATATATATATACGGATGAGGGAGGCTCTTTTTTTTCCCCCATTTCATTATTATTTTCTTGCATTTAGATTTGTAAATTTCAAAATGAGGAAATCCAGTTTAGAAGAGAAAGTGTTTGGGTCATCTTTTTAAATCCTTACACAGAGAAGCATCAAAATTATTGGCAAATTCTGGCTGACAGGTCCTTACTAATGACAAGTTTGGATGGAGTTTGGGGTTTTTTTGTTTTGTTTTGGGTTTGTTTTTTTTTTTTTGACAGTTCCTTGGATTCATTTTCATTTGAGGACACCCTTTTAAAGGTCACTATCCCACACTGCTATTTTAGCTGGGGAAGAATACTTACATCTGCCTAAACTACCGGAAGGATAAAAACAAACAAATGGAAAAGAGACAAGATAAGTGTCTCACGTTGTTTTCAGGTTGTTCACGTTGTGAACACAGGGGGAAGAATATGGCAGTAATGTGTTAAAAAAAAACACACATATTTTGACAAAACTGACACAAAACCTTTGCTGAGGGCTGCCTTCTATAACAAAAAGCAGTCTTGTCCTTACTTAGGAAGGACAATTTTGAAATCAAAGTTATGGAGGAATACATACATACAAAGCCATGCTTTGAGAGCACAATTATATCTGGAGATTGCCCACCTGCAGCAGAATTTTGCATAGGAACGAGCTATGTGATGGGATACCAGGCAACCACTGAAGGTCCTACAGGTATAGATGGTCCTATAAGGTACATTATCATAGGAAACACCCATGGTAAGATGCAACCAAAACACGCAGACACACACACTCTTGATTATGGTGGGCTCCTGTAAAACAATGAATTAAAAATATTAAAAGAGAACAACCTTCAGACCCTAGATAAATGCACAGAACAGACGCCTGGGTGGCTGTTGGTTGAACATCTGCCTTCGGCTCAGGTCATGATCCCAGTGTGCTGGGATTGAGTCCCACAATGGTGCTTCCTGCTTGGGGGATGGGGGAGGGGGTCTGCTTCTCCCTCTGCCCCTCCCCCCTGCTTGTGGTCTCTCTCTCATGTGTGCTCTCTATAATAAAATGTTTTAAAAAATTAATAAATGCACAGAACAATCGCTGGAGGAAAGTTACTAAACTGTCAATAGGATGATCTTGGGGCGAGAAGAACATAGGCGATTTTGTTCTTCTTCCTCTAGCTGTCTGTGCTTTTGAATTCTTCTTTAACACCCATGTTATTTTCTAATCAGAACAAATATAGAAAAATAGATTTTTTAAGACTTGGTTTGGGAAGTGTGTCACATGTCATATAGGATACAAGAGAATGATTTTCCACTCAGCTTTAGAGGTGTTCTTGCGAAATAGCCAGGGATTTAAATCAAAGGAAAACCGTGTCTCACCACAAACAATTTACCTGGTCTCTTAGTATTTTGGTGGTAGTTCCCATGAGCCGAGTTTGGCTCTTGAAGGGAGGTTTGGGCAGCCACATCCTAACAGCTTCACCACTCTCATTTCTGGCACACCAGGCTGCCGGCTTCCTCACTTCCATCCTCTAGAAACCACGAGCTGTCAGTTTCCCAGCCGTGACCCAGTGTTGGTAGCTTTGTGAGCAGGCTGCTGTGTGGCAGATCCGTGTCCCTGATGAATGCTGGGTACTGATTTGCACACGGGCCAAGTAGGCAGTAGACAATTGACTCATTTTAAGCCAGCAAATATACAGAATGGATCCTGCTATCCAGACATACAGTAGAGAGAAAAACACAGAGGGGTGCTTGGCAACAGAAGCCTTGGATTCGCGTCTTTGCATGACACTGGGCAACTCTCTAACTGCCCAGGGCTTACTCAGTTTCATCAGTGAATGGGTAAGTGGCATTTTCCATATCTGTACCTCAGGACTATTGTGAATGTCAAAAAGTATATCTGTGTAATCAATAAATCCCAAATTTTATACACAAAGGCAAAAACCAAAAACAACAATAACAACAACAACAACAAAAACCCAGAATAGTCAACACAGTATTGAAAGAGAAGAATACAGTTGGAGGACTGATACTACTGGTTTTCAAGGCTTACCATAAAACTAAGTGATCAAGACAGGGTAATATTGGCAAGAGAATAGAGAAATCAATGGAACTGGATAGAGATCCATACAATATAGTCAATTGCTCTTTGACAAAGGAGCAAAGGTTATAAGTGGAGAAAGGACAGTCTTTTCAACAAATGGTGCTGGAACCGCTGGACATCCACGTGCAGGAAAAAAATCCTAACCCAGACCTCACCTCTTTCACAAAACCTAACTCAGAATGGATCATAGATGTCAATACAAAATGCAAAACCATAAAGCTCCTAGAAGATACCTTAGTAGAAAATCTAGGTGATCTTGGGTTTGGCAATGACTTTTTATGTATGACAACAAAAGCAAACCCCATGAAAATAAGTTGATACGTTATACCTCATTAAAATTTAAAACTTCTGCTCTGTGAAAGACACTGCCAAGAAAATGAAAGGACAAGCCTCAGACTGGGAGAAAGTATTTGCAAAACGCAAATCTGATGAAGGACCATAATCTGATCTAAAATACACGAAGAACGGCTGAAACTCAATAATAACAAAACAATCAACACAATTTAAAAAGGACAAAAGATCTAAACAGACACCTCACCAAGGAAGATGCAGGAAATGGCAATGAGCATATGCTCAACATACGAACACCGTGAGGTGCTTAACATCATGTTTCATTAAGTGCAAATTAAAACAACAAGGAGTTACCACATCACACTTATTAGAATGGCCAAAATCCAAAACACTGAAAACAGCAAATGCTGGTGAGGATGTGGAGCAACAGAAACTCTCATTCACTGCTGGAGGGAAGGCAAAATGGTGCCGCCATCCTGGAATACATTTTGGCAGCTTCTTACAAAACTCAACATACTCCTATCATACGATCCAGCAATCATGCTCCTTCAACGGAGTTGACAATAGATGTCCACTCCAAAACTTACAACTAAATGTTTAAAGCAGCTTTATTTATAATTGTCAAACTGGAAAGCAACTAAAGTGTCTTCCATTAGGTGGGTGGATAAGCAAACTGTGGTACGTCCAGACAATGGAATATTATTCAGTGATGAAAAGAAATTAGCTTTTTTAAAAAATGAGCTATCAAGCCATGAAAAGACATGGAAAAACCTACATGCACTTTGCTAAGTGGAAGAAGCCAGTCTGAAAAGGTTGCACACTTTTTAATTCCAACGATACGGCATTCTGGAAAAGGCCAAAAGGAAAGTAAAAAGATCAGTGGTGGTCAGTAATTAGGAGGAAGAGAGAGATTTATAGGTAGGGCACAGGGGATGTTTAGGCCAGTGAAACTATTGTGTATGATACTATAATGGTGGATATATGTGATTATACATTTGTCAAAATCCATAGACTAATATGAGATAATAGAAAAATATATCTTGGTCTCTGCTGCCTGTTCCTGACATAGAACTCCCAAAACCTTTGTAATTTCCCAACAAGAGCCCTAGAAACATCTTTTATCCTATTGAGGCAACTCTGAGTGGGCTCCTGGATGGCTCCTGGATGGGGGCATATCTCCAGAAAGACCAAGCCATGATTAGAAGCTTGGAGCTTCCAGCCCCACCTCTACCCCCACCCTCCCAAGTGGGGACAGGAGCTGCAAATGAAGTTGCCATTGATCTTGACTCTATGAGGAAGCTTCCATATAAATCGCAATGCTGGGTTCGAGGAGCTTCCAGGTGGGTGAACCATCCATACCCCAGGAAGGTGAGGCACCCCAATTCCACAGAGACAGAAACTCCTGTGCTCAGGACCCTCCCAGACCTTGCCGTATGTATCTCTTCATCTGACTGTCCATCTGTATCCTTTATCATATCCTTGAATAAATTGGTAAACTTAAGTGTTTCCCTGAGTTCTGTGGGCTGCTCTAGCAAATCATATATAAGCATATAAGAAAGGGGTCATGGGAACCTCCAATTTGCAGCCAAGTCAGACAGAAGTCTTGAATAACCTGGGGACCTACTACTTGCAGGTGGGGGCATCTGAAGCAGGGTGGGCGCCATCTTGTGGAACTGAGCCCCTGACCTGGGGGATCTGATGCGGTCTCCAGGTAGATAAGCGTCAGAACTGAGTGAAATTGTAGGATATCCAGCTGGTGTCATGAAGAATCGCTTAGTGCAAGGAAAAACTCCAACCTACTTGGTGACCAGAAATGTCAGTAATGAAGGGTCCCGTGTAAAGGAGTAAAGGAGGCATGTGGGAAGAGGAAGAGAAGAGTGGGTTTTTCCATTACAAACGCACTGCACAAAGAGTGGACGTCATGTAAACTCTGGCCTTTAGTTTAATAATAATGTATCAATATTGGCTCATTAAGTGTAACAAATATGCCACACTATGCAAGGTGTTGTAACAGGGAAAACTGCGGTGGTGGGGGCTGGGGGCATACGGGAACTCCCTGCTTTCAGTTCAATTTTCTGTAAACCTAAAACTGCTCTCAAAAATAGTCCATTGAGGGGTGCCTGGGCAGCTCAGTGGGTTAAAGCCTCTGCCTTCAGCTCAGGTCATGATCTCAGGGTCCTGGGATTGAGCCCCGCATTGGGCTCTCTGCTCAGCAGGAAGCCTGCTTCCTCCTCTCTCTGCCTGCCTCTCTGCCTACTTGTGATCTCTGTCAAATAAATAAAATCTTTTAAAAAAATAGTCCATTGATTTAAAAAAAAAAAAGTGTATGTGAAAGCCATTTCTAAGTAAAGCACTCCTGGAGGATATTTTGATTGCAAGTAACAAAGGACTGAGTGAAAGTAGCTTAAACCAGTGGCTTTATAGATTTTTGCACTGTACATGCCTACTAGTAAGGATGTTTGAGAATGCACTCAACAATTTACACAATATATTTATTCATATATAAAGTACATATAATCCTGTATCAATATAGTCTGTATAATTTGTAAATACTTGCCCAGCAGGGAGTCTGCTTATTCTCTCCTGCTGCTCCCTCTACTCACATACCCACATTCTCTCTCCCTCTAAAATAAATAAACAAATCTTAAAAAAGAAACGTGTAACTTTATATTCTATGTTCATATGGGTGATGACACACTGACATAATTTTTAGCAACAAAATAACAATGAAAACATTTCAAACATCTATTTTAAAAATACACTCTCAAAGTTTTGACAAAATTCTTTTACGATAGTATAATGCTTAAATCTACTTAACTGGGTATGTGTTAATTGTAATCTGTTACAATATGCTGAAGGCAAACAAAAACATGGAGGGAAGCACCATTCTGGTTTCTAGAACTCCCAATCCCGTCTCCAGGGTCCCACTGGGAGACACAGCTGTCTAACAAATGATGAACTAAGTAAAGCCACTGATTTCAATTTATATTTTAAATATACTTCTAAAATTCTGTGTGTTAAGTTGAAATCAACGTTCTGTTATCTCCTTTCTTCCATTCTGGAACAGCTGGCTGAAATTATAAGGATTTTACTATCTCCAACTCAAAATCAGAGTGATTCCAAGATGGTTCAAGCCATGGTCAAAGGGCATGGTTATCCTGTACCATCCTCCATATGGTTTTTATTTTTTGTCCTCAGGTCTGTCCTCCACTGGCTGCAAGATGGAAACTTCAAGCATCCCATTTTCATCGCATCACATTCAAAGGTAGAAAAGAAATTGGTGTCACCCTCTCCCTTTCTTTTGAGAGTCCAGAAATCCTTCCCAGAAACCTCCATGTAAATTTCTCCTCATCTCTCATTGGCCAGATCACACCAAATGTTCACACTGCTTAAACCAATCACTGGCAAGGAAGATGAGATCATAGGCTAATCATGATTCATCTCCTAAGCTCAGAAGGAACCACCCAAGGGAAGGAATGATTCTGTTAGCAAGGAAGAACAAAGGGAATGTGGTTGAGTAGGGAACCAACAGTGGCTGCCACAGGCAGGATGCAGACATGATACCATTACAGAGGGAATACACGTGTTAACAGAAGTGAATAGCACTCAAGTACTGAAGGAAAACTTACTGGGTTCTGCATGAAATTGTGGGATCATTATTTTTTTTTTTTGAATTCATAAAATACATCCAGAAAGATGTGTGGTTATTTCAAGAATAAGCATTTTTAGGGGCACCTGGGTGGCTCAGTGGGTTAAGCCTCTGCCTTCAGCTCAGGTCACGATCTCAGGGTCCTGGGATCGAGCTCCACATCGGGCTCTCTGCTCAGCAGGGAGCCTGCTTCCCCCTCTCTCTCTGCCTGCCTCTCTGCCTACTCTTTGTCAAATAAATAAAATCTTAAAAAAAAAAAAAAGAATAAGCATTTTTTGGAGAAGAATCTCCAAACACTGTCAAATTGCATTTAAAAATTCGGAGTATCCCTTTGAAATTAAATACTGTGCTTCCCACCTGTCACTGAAAAAAAAAATGATAATAAAAACAACAGCAACAAAAAACAAAGACGAAACAACAAAACCAGCCTGGTCATGAATTCTGTCACATTTATTTATATGTCATTGATAATGGCTTGTTTTTTAATTGCTGTTTGTTGCCAAAGCAAAAGGTTTAACTAGAAAATGCTATGGTAATGTCAGATATTAGCGGCCATCACCAAAACAAAGTGTATTTCTTTTCCACAAGTGTGATCCACGTATAGAAGACATCAAACCTGGGGTAGTCACCCCCACAGAGTGGTATCTAACTTCATTCTGTGATGCCTAACTCTCCGTTTCTGGGGAGAGGGCCAGAGAAATCCTGTGGTGCCCGTTAAGAAGGGGGCTGTCATGCTCAGGGCTTTCTATCCCCCCAAATCTCAGAACCCCCCCTGCATCTCTGTCAGGGTGCTCTCTGAAGGTGATCTGGTGGCTCTGGTTACCTGAACCCATCCCTGAGCGAGCACCGGCTGACACATGAACTCAGCTCTCCTTCGTGGGGTCCTCCCTTAGGCCAGGAGTTCTAAGTAACCCACCCACAGGGGTACGTCTCAAATGTAATATGACCCATTTCTTCACTTTCCCCCAGAATCATAGGTCCTGGCTATAAATAGTCATGATCTGTAGCTGTTTGGAAGAGAAGAAATTGTTTTAAATTATCTTAAAGTACATGGGGAGTCAAGATGGTCCCGAAGCTTCCACAGATGACATCAGGAGCAGAACGTATGGGTGCAGTGGCTCCATCCTCGCTTCTGCTTCCTTATCTGCTGAAGGTGGTCACCTGCCCACAAACCTGGCTTTCTCTCCTGCACCCCGCTTTGCAGGTTCGGGGACTAAATCTTTCATGCCTCCATGTAGGTGTGGCTCTAGAACTGATCTGGTGAGTTACTATCTGCCATCCCCGGGACTCTCCTGGGAAGACACCTCAGGCTTCTGGTTGTGTGGGTCGCATTGCAAGGGACCACTGGAGAGTGAAGATCTACCTGAAGAGCTTTAGAATGGGAATGTCTGGGGCGGAGTCAGAGCCATCGCTGTTGAGGGGACAGGAAGAGCAGCAAGTTGGAAAAAGGCAACAAGAGGCCTGGGATGTTGCTATAAAATGCATTGACATGTTTACAACTGAACTTTACTGGTTGCTGGAGGCATGGAGTAGGAGTATGCTTTTCCCACTAACAGATCCAAGTTGGGTCAAACACTCTCCAACACGCTCTGCCCAGCAAGGTAGTTTTGCAACGTCACTGGGCTATCCCAGTCAATGCCTGTGATGCACTGTGGAACATTCTTAAGGTAGTTTCGGGTTCCCAGGAGCACTCTTTGTATAAAGCTCTCTGCAACGCTTCAGACAATGGCGCTGGTGGTGGCCCTGGGAGGAATATGGCTCCTTTCCCAGTGCATCCATCTCAGACTGCAGAAGCTGGCTGAGTCATGGAGAGGGGCGTCTGCTTAGGCCAGGCAGAGCAGGAATGGTTCACCAGTCAAGTCGTGCCTTCGTGGATGGGGAGAATGAGAGATCCAATAGGTCAGAGGAAGGAGGGTCCTAAGAGACTGTCCTAAGCAGTGTTGGTGGTTTGACTGTAACCAGTCAGCTTCTTGGGAGACTGACCAACTCCAGACAAACTGATCAAGGTCACTTTGTCACCATCTAGAGCTTCGACCATAACCTGGATCGTTTCCCATGACAAAAGCAACGTTCTGACTTCAGAAAATCCTTTTGTACACCGAATGGCATTCCTAGTCAGGAACAGTGATATTTCCTTTTTTTTTTTCTTTCCTTAAAAACTTCTGAGATTTTCTTCTGATACTTTAAAATGCAGGACTTTAAGAATGTTGTGTTTTGCCTGTCTTATACTTGTTTTTGAAAGGTGCTTCGAAACTGACCTTAGGAGAAAGAAAAGATGAGCAATGAAGCCACCAGGCATAGACCCGGGAGAACAGGACATGATCAGAAAGCATAGCTGAGAAATCCTCCATAAGCAAAGATAAAAATACATGTAATGTCTCAAAGCTAGTAACCAGGAGGGTAACTGGAAGAACAGTTTCATGCCAACCTTGAAGAGTGTAAAGTCGCTTTGAGGTGTTGAGTGGAGACCCTGCAAACTGAAAGCAGGGGCATGTGACTGGCTATGCTGATAGGGGGCAGGGGATGGAGGCGGCAGTAGTTAGACATTCTGGTAAACCAAATGAATGATGCTCTGTGGGCTCCAAGGGAATTATCCAGTAAAGGCAGGTGGTTTCTACCACCAACTAATTAAAAGTAGGAAGGGAGTGTAATTGTGTATGAGTTTGTGCCCAAGTTAAAGTGCCTTAGGAGTGACTTGGAACAGTGGTTCTCAAACTTGAGACTGTGGCAGAATCACCTGGAGGCCTTATTGAACACACACCTCTCAGAAGCCCCACCCCCCGGCTTTCTGATTCATTGGGTGTGGGACAGGGTCTGAGAATTTACATTTTTCTGAAGATTTTATATATTTTATTTTATTTGAGAGAGAGAGGTAAGGGAGAGGGAGAAGCAGGCTCCCCGCTGAGCAGGGATCCTGACGTGGGGCTCGATCCCAGAACTCTGGGATCATGACCTGTGGCAAAGGCAGACACTTAACCAAAACACTGAGACACCCAGGCGCCCTGAGAATTTACATTTGTAACAGATTCCTAGGCGATGTGATGCTGCTGGTCTGGGACCACTTGCTGAGAACAAATGATTTGGAAGAATAGCAAAAAGGCTTATAACAACCCTATTCCTGACTTATACCCTCACATTCTGCAAAAGTAAGGGACTTTTCACGTTGTGTGTGCATAACAAAATTAAAAATCATATTACAAAAAAAAAAGAAAAGAAAAAAGAAATAGAAAGCTTTTTCCAACGAGGAGATTATTTCTCTTTATGATTTAAAACATGGGAGAAATTCAAAGTAAAAAATAATGATGTGTAGAATTACATAAAAATGTAAAACTATGTAATAATGAAATTCCACAAAACCAAGACAAAAAAAGATGTAACAGAATAAGAAAAATGTTTGCTATAAATACAGCTGCATATTTAAAGTTTAATGTCCAAAGTATATTGAGTCATTCAAACCCGATTCCCAGTGGAGACGTAGCCTGGGAACACGCGGGCAGTTCATACTCCAGGAAAACCAACAAAAACCCACACTTGGAGCACTAAACCTCAAAAGTAATTAAAGAAATCCAAATGAAAACAATTAGAAGGGGCCATTTAACACATATCAGATAAACATGTATAATGATAAATAATAAAATGCAGCCCCAGTGTGACTGGTGGGAATTAGTTGCTCGTACAAATGTAAATGTGTTTCATTTCTTTTCTTTCTTTTTTCTTTCTTTTTTTAAGTAAGACCCATAAAAATGATCACATCAAAAAATGCATCCCATATAAGTAATTCATAAGAAGCACAAACTTACAATTATGAAATATTTATAGAATTATTTCAATTATCGTTGAAGAATGAAATTGTCGAAATGCTCAATAGTAGGGAAATAGTGAAAACAAATAATGTTAGACGAACCTGATATTCACTCCTTAGAAATGGAAGCACTTGAGGACTGAGCTCACTGAGGGAAGTGCACGACGCGGAAACCGGGGGGAAAAGTACTGGGTTTGGAGTCAAGGAACCTGAAATTAAATGATCTTCAGCTGGGGTTTACAACCTTCTCAAGTTAGTTTTCTGCCAATGCAGTTTTTCCTCTAATCCAGCAGTTTTCAAATATTTTGACCACTATCAAAATTTTAAAAGCTCATATTCCTATCCAGCCCCCCGCCCCACAGTCACTATTGGTAACACATGGTGGTCTATTCTATTCTGCGGTCCACTTCGTTCCTTTCCAATCCATTTTAAGATGCCGGTCACTAAATCAATTTCAAACCCACTAATACATCACAACCGGCTGTTCATAAAACACTAGTCTAATTTACAGGAGTGTTCGAAGTTTACAGCCATCCTTTTTCCCCACTCTCTCTCCAATATCCTCAGCCTCCCACAAACATACACACACACACACACACACACACACACACACACAATACACCCAAAGAAAGCTCTACTCAAGGTCAAGGCCCAAGTGCAGCCGTAGATGCAGGAACAGTTGTAGGCATGCAGATTTTATACCCTTACTGGGCCTAAGGGCCCAGTATGTCAGGAGGAATAGTGATTTTTTTTTTTTTTTAGATCGTATTTATTTATTTCTTTGACTGAGAGAGAGAGTAAGTGTGAGCAGGGAAGGGGCAGAGGAAGAGGGAGAAGCAGGTTCTCTGCCAAACAAGGAGCCTGACCTGTGGCTCAACCCCAGGTCCCCAGGATCATGACCTGAACTGAAGGCAGAGGCTTAACCGACTGAGCCACCCAGGAGCCCCAGAAGAGTGATTTTTAATGAACTGGAACTTCTTTCTCAGGTGATATTAACAACTATGTTGAAACTTCTCTTAAACTCTTTCCTCTTTCCGTCTTCTTGTTTTCTGCGATGTAAGCTCCCCAAACAGTGCTCCTCGAATTATAACACACTTAAGAATCACCTAGGTACTTACCAACGGTGCAAATGCGTACATCCCATCCCCAGAGAGTGTGATTCAGTCATGTGGTGGGGTCCTGGAAATTACATTTTTAACAAACACCCCAGGTGCTTTCTCCGTGTGTGGACAAATCCTTCTGTAGGTCCCACTGCCAAGGTGGAGGGCTGACTGGGATTCAGGCCTGGTTGGGTCTGGCCACGGTTCTTCTTTAGGCATATACAACAAACCTTAGTTTTCTCATCTGTAAAAGGCAGGGAATATACCCTACTTCTAGGCCTTTTGTGCCTCTACTCTTAAATGCATTGTCTATAATCTTAAATGAAAAAAAAAAAAAACAAAGAATTCTTTGCACATTGTTCCATTTGTTTTAAAAATTATAAATACAGCTAGTGTCTACAAGAGATAAGAAAGATAGATATGAAACTAAGGGTGAAATTGGAGATATGGCTTTAAAAATTAGCTATGGAAATAATTACATAATTTTTAAAGAAATGGTGAGACTTTGATGAGCAAAGTCATCAAGGAAGGTGAGAACCAAGAATAAACCTTCAAATTTGAATGTAATGATTATGACATCACTGGTGACCTTAAAGAGAACAACTCAGTACAGCTGTAGGCATGAATTCTGTGGTCAGACAGGAAGTAGGAAGAATGAGCAGTAGCTCAAGGGAAAGGCAGAGTTAAGGTATCTTTCAAGGTACAGGAACCTTTTGTAAAAAGACCAAAGTCCCAGGAGACTCTGAAATTCAAAGCACATTGCAAGGCAACGTACTTCACGAAGGTAAGTTTCTTGTAGAGGAGGAAAAAGAGAGGATTTTCTGCTAACTGCTCCTCCAAGTTGGGAACATCAGTCACTGTGCGAGCAGTTGACTCATGTTACGGCCTTACACACTCTAATTCAAGCCCCATCTTGGAGGAGAAGATCTCCCAGCTAATGGTCTCAGTTCTGGTGTCTGGAGTGGGACCGTTCCTTAGAGACCTGACATCTGTGCAGGACCAGCCCGTGGGGGAGAGAGAGAGAGAGAGAGAGCGCACTACTCCTCACACCATCAGTCTGGAGGCAAGGACTACCTTACATTTGTGCTCAGCTCTAACATCCCAGATACTCCCATGCATATAATTTCATCTCCACAACTCAGCAATTGGTGTCCATTTCCACCTTCTCTCCCTCCTCCATCACTCCTCCTCCCCAAGTCCTTACCATGGTTCCTGCCATGGTAGGGCAAAAGACACAAAGGTCACTGGTCACCTGCAAAGAACACTGGTCATGAAAGTTGGCAGGACAAGAGCCCAGTATTCTTGTGGAAAGGTCTGAAAGCTGAACTGGGAGGGCTAAACCCGAGTCAAAGTGGGAGCTCCTCTCTCTGAACTCCTCTCCAAATTTCAGAGCTGCACTCTCCGGGGTACCTGTGGCTAGAGTCGACCAGATCCTACAAGGTCCTCTTTACCAATTTCCCTATAAGACAGGATGGGGAAGGATGCTTGGCTGTGCCAAACAGATCCTGCCTGGTTCAGGGCGATGGAGGAGGAAGAGGCAGGGGTGTGCCGGTGTGAGCACTGACCTTTGGTGCTTTCATACATAATCCTGTCCTACCACGGAACCTGAGAAATGCTACGTAGTGACCAACGAATGCTGTGATTCCCCACTTCCTGGTGGGGGTGGAAGTAGGGTTGGAAGTCCCACTTTTATGGGCCAAGACTAAACCATGAAACAGAGAACAGAAACATGCCCTCTTTCTTCACAAAAGAGGCAAAGTAGTTATCATGATCCTATTATCCCCATTTTACAGAAGATGAAATGAGGGAACAGCAAAGGTAAGTGGTTTAGTCACTGCCACAAAGCTGGTAGGTATTGAGGGGGTCTGCTGATGCTGATGCCACGGACCAGAAGCTTCCAGCACCCGGGATCTCGGACTCTAGTAACACCACTAGAGTTGCCTTCCCAGTGCTATCTGCGGAATTCCCCAAACACACACAGACAAGGAATCCCGGCCGAGGCACACTGCCTTGCTCTCCACCTGGTCTTCTGACAAGGAGAGCTGGGAGGGCACCTGTTCAGCCCCAGGACTGGACGAGAGGATGGCCCACTCCGTGCTGCCTTTCCTCCCTAGTAACAGCGGGGCCTCCCCCTTGTCCTGACGGAGCCAGGGAAAAAGATGGGAATTCCCCTCCCAAGACCAGAGAAGGGAAAGTAAAGATGCTTCTCTCCTGAAGAAATACGCTCTTTTGGAACACATGCCATCTGGTCCCTCTGACTCGGTACCCCAATTTCCATTTAGGTGCCCATCCCCTCCCCCCCCCGGAAGCACACACAATCCCAAGGATAGGCTGTGACCAACAGAAGACCATCAGGGGGTCCCACCTCTCCTGATCACCATGACCGGTGCAGGGATGGCCCTTTGACCTAATTCGGGTCAACCAAAGAAACAGATCCATTTCCTGGAGGATTCTAGGGGGAACAACTTCACTTTTCCTTAGAAACTACCTGAGGGACGTTCTCTTTCTTTTGGACGTGAACAAGGCAGCTCTTAGCCCCTCAAAGCTACTTGCAGCCATCTTGTGGCCACTAAGGGAAAAACATGTGGTGGGAGGCAAAGAGGAGAACGAAAACCAACTGGGTCTTCGTGTCCGAGCCAAGTTGGTGGATAAAGCCTTGACAAACGCCTGGTATTTCCAGTCTTGCCAGACCTGTGAGCCAATAAATTCCCCTTAGTGTTTAACCCAATTTGAGTTGCATTTTCAGTAACTGCAGAATTATAATTAACATGTACTGCAGTGTATAAGCATATGAGTTTAGGGAGGCTGTTCCACTGTTTCCCTAATTCCTGCTGGAGTTTTCCAAGGATAAGCTGACTGCCCGAGGAGGACCTCAAATTTTCCTGTATCAATCAAATGGGAAGGGAGAGGGAACCAAGCTTAAGAAAATAGATCCTTAATAACATTCCTCCAAGACACATATATTCAAATGAAATGAGTCCGGTATATAAGACCACAATCAAAAACCAAATACTATTATTATTATTATTATTATTACCACCTTTTTAACACCCCCAAATGAATGTTCTATCCCCTACAATGGTGGCTCCACTGTGTGTCTGCTAATTCCATTTTTTTTTCAAGATTTTTATTTATTTGACAGAGACAGAGATCACAAGTAGGCAGAGAGGCAGGCAGAGAGAGAGGGGGAAGCAAGCTCCCCGCTGAGCAGAGACCCTGACGAGGGGCCCAATCCCAGGACCTTGAGATGATGACCTGAGCCAAAGGCAGAGGCTTAACCCACTGGGCCATCCAGGTGCCTCGTGCTAATTCCATTTTAACTGAGTTACGGTGCTGGTAGGGAAAGGACAAACTTTAAGCTATCATCACGTGTTCAAAAACCTGGCCACTCGATCCCACTCATACTAGTTTCTTTAAAAACAACAATAGTGGTTAAAGGTACAGCACTCTGCCACATCGTGTCTGGTGTCACCCCAGAAACTGCTCATTTTCTCAATCTTTGAAAATGAAGCCAGTGAGGACAGCCTTACGCTCAGACTCCCCAAATTCCAAAACCAACGAGGATGACTCTTCAACTAGCTTTCAAAGCGAAGTAGCCATCACCAGCCTGCCGGGTTTGGAAAAGAGGTGGCAAGAGTCGAGAAGCATGCCAGTGATCCTTTCTAGAGGAGGTCTGGGTCCTCTCCCTTTGCAATCAGCGATTTTTCTTACTCTAATGAAACCCAGATGCTTCCAATAGAAGGAATGGCTGGTGTTCAAGCCATTTGCTAATTCTGCCTAGAGGTAGAGGGAAGGAAAAAAAAAAAAGCTGTGCCCCACATCATTAATTTTAAATATCCTATTTTGTTTTATTTTCAGAATGAAATGGTATGGAACAGTGTAATGAGCAATAGAAATATGGAACCAAGAAGCAATTATATCTTCAAAGAAACAAAATGGGAGCAAATAAAAGGCCTTGCACAAGTTAGCACACAAACAGGCAGATGAGACATCATTTAGCGTCCAAACACATGCCTTTGGGTTATGTCTGTAACTTATCTTCCACAAACATCATGTTGTCTCACTGAAGACTCCTTCCTGGGTTATAAGAAATTAGGTTTCTTGAGAGGCCCTAAAACATCTCAGATTCAGATTCACAAATATTGAATACCTCTACTTTGCAACCATTGTACTAGGTACTAGGGCAGCAAGAGAAATAGGACACGATCTCTACCTTCAAAGTGCTTACCGTCTAGCTATGCACAAATAAGTATGATAGAGTGGGTGCTGGGGAACATCAAAGAGGGCAGATTTCATTCTGTTCGAAAAGATGGGAGAAGGCTTTACAGAAAGGTAGGTAGGAACTGAAACCATGCAACATAAGCAAAGCAGAGGCAAATGGAAGGTGTGGAGGCCAGGTTTTCAATCATGCATTGAGAAAAGTACCCATGAGCATTCTAGAAGTGGATGGGAATGAGAATCCAGCTGCCTGACTGAAGCCTGGAGCCAAGCATCCTCCAGTGTACTGGGACTAAGGTAGTTCCAAATAAATTTTTAGAACTGTCCTCATTGGAATGGCAGGAAGCAGTGATTCTTGCATAAAAACAGGAATTGGGCTTATATCTGGTATCCAGAAATGGCGCTATTTGGAATGGATCAAATATTAGATCAAGTAGATATACTATATACAATGGGCCAAATGCCCCAATCCTTATGCAAAGATCTGGCTCAGAATGGTGCATCTCAGAGAACAGGCTGAGGCATCAATGACATCACTCGAAAAAATTCCCACACACATCAGTTCTCATACAAAAATTACAAAACACATAAAGACACACATAATAATGAGAGTTGGTTGGCAGACCCAATAACTAGGACAAATCACACCTAAGGATATAAATAACAGTGTAACTCACCACGGTGTTTAAAACAAGTTTGTTTCGAATCCTCAAAGAGATAAAGGAAGATATAGCATACTTAAAATGAAAACAGGTTATTAATTTAGAAAACACATCTGTAAATATGAACCAAAAATCATTGAAAATTTTAAAACACTGAAAAACTGAGTAGATCTGTTAAATAGTAGACTGGGTAAGGTCAAATGGAATCCATATACTGGCAAAGACAGAATGGCTAGATTTTCCTCCATCCCATTTCCTCTTCCTTGGCACCTAAGAAAACTATATTTCCTAGATGCCCTTGCTGTGAGATCAGGGCCATGTGATTGGAACATAAGTGAAATCAAAGTTTATCACTTTTAGGCCTGGACGCAAACACTCCTCGGTGATTTTCTCCTTCCTCAGCAATCATGAAGAACATATTGATGACAATGGCATTACAAGATATAGGTCATACACGGGAGGACATTTGTCAAAAGAGCCCCCAACCTGCCTCGAACTGTCACACAGGCCAGAAACAAACCTTTGATCTGCTTTCTGATCTTAATTGTTGTGCCACACAAGATAGCCATCCTGAATACATAGCAAATCACACTGAATGCAATAAAGCCAGATAAATACATAGAAAAAGGAAAATAAAGTTTTAGAGGATAGACCAAGAAGCTCCAACTTACGTATAATATGAAATATGTGTGCTCCAGGTAGCACAAATTGTTCACGTGGGGGAGAGAAAATATTACAAGAGATAATCAGCTGAGAAAGGGCCAGAAATAGAGAGATAAATTCTTAGAATAAAAGAAGTCATTCAGTATACTGATCTATTAGCAGTTGTAATTTTTGCAATAATGATTTTTACACTTTTTGGCCAAAGCTTAGAAATACACGGTGTTCTTTTTATAACTCTTCATTCATTCAGTCCTTTATTTGTCCATATAAGAAATATCAAGAACCCATTAGCTGTCAGATTCCTTATAAGGAATTGGGATTTTATACTCTAGTGGGAAGTCAGAGAAGTAGCTGGCAGTTACTATACCAGGCATACGATAGGGAAGAGGGGTATTGTGGGCATCTGGACATAAGATGACATGAAACATTTAGAAAGATGCAAGCAATCAGTGAGTTTCGAGTAAAGGAATCATGTGAGCAAGTGGCTAGAGGTAATCCTAGAACAGTCATCAGGAGCCACATTCTGAGATGACCCATTTGCAAAATAGCTGGAAACCGTAGAAGGAACACACATGTAGAATGATTTTAAGAATGGTGAAAGGTGGGGCGCCTGGGTGGCTCAGTGGGTTAAAGCCTCTGCCTTCCGCTCAGGTCATGATCCCAAGGTCCTGGGATCGAGCCCCGCATGGGGCTCTCTGCTCAGCAGGGGGCCTGCTTCCTCCTCTTTCTGCCTGCCTCTCTGCCTACTTGTGATCTTTGTCTGTCAAATAAATAAAATCTTAAAAAAAAAAAAAAGAATGGTGTAAGTTTTTCCTAAAATTTCCCTGCTCCACTTAACTACCTGAAATGAGCACCACTCAGCGCAGTCATGGATTTTGACTGGACAAGGCATCTTGCATACCCTACCTCCAACACACACACACACACATGAGAAGAACAGTGTCTGAGCCAGCTAACGCCACTACTGTGACCCATCCTCCTCCTTTGTGACCTAGTGCCTTCTTCACCAGCTCAGAACTCTGCTTTCTGCCTTTTGTTGTAACAAGTGGGAAATTAGGAGAAAAGGCAAATGGAAGAAGCCCAGAAGAGGGGGCAGAGTACGGGGCTGCAGTGGGAAAAATATTCAGGAGGCAGGAAAAGGGGGTATCAGTGAAGTGGCGGGGACTTGAGGCATAAGTGATATCCAGGTGCTCAGGGCAGAAAAGTTCAGGGGAGAGAAAGGAGGCAAAAGGAGAAAATTGCTGTAGGATTGCAGAAAGAGATTCAAAAAGCGAATGTCTAGGATGCCTTACAAAAGACCTGTGTTACTTTTCAGTGCTTTGGGAGTCAGGTTGTTTTGTTTTGTTTTGTTTGTTTTCATCTTTTTTTTTTTTAAGATTTTACTTATTTACTTGACAGACAGAGATCACAAGTAGGCAGAGAGGCAGACAGAGAGAGAGGGGGAAACAGGCTCCCCGCTGAGCAGAGAGCCTGATGCGGGTCCATCCCAGGACCCTGGGATCACAACCTGAGCCGAAGGCAGAGGCTTTAACCCACTGAACCCCCCAGACGCCCCTGTTCGTTTTCATCTTAAGATAACATTGGTAAACTGAGGGTTGCAAGGGGGAGAGGGGGTGGGGGGGTGGGGTTATGGACATTGGGGAGGGTATGTGCTATGGTGAGTGCTGTGAAGTGTGTAAACCTGGCGATTCACAGACCTGTACCCCTGGGGAAAAAAATATATGTTTATAAAAAATAAAAAAAAAAAAAGATAACATTGGTAGAGCTTGGCCACAAGTCTTATCTGGGTTACGTATTCATACACTCTTTCCTAACAGTGCAAGTCCCCAAGGGTATGGTATCATCATGGTCAAAGGAACCTGTTGCTGCGTGAGAGAGAGACGGGGCAGTCAGCAGCCTTCCGTGAGCAGGAAGCTTCTGGAGAAGGAAGACAGCCAGATGGTGTGGGGTTAATGGAGACAAATTTCATCTACTTTGTCATTTTGACCAGATCCATTCTCACTGTACAAATGATCCCAAGACCATAGGCCAAGGCCTCAGAGAAATCAGATTGGATAAATTACAGTCAAGGGAGAATTTGTTAAAGGTGGAAACACTACCCACAGTGCCAGGGCTATGTGAAGGTTGTGCTCAGATGTCCCCACAGAATGCGGTGGGGAGGGAGGCGACGGCCCTTGGACAGGGTCAGTTATTTTAGAAACACTGGGGGTGGGGGGAGGAGGCTGGGGAGGAGCTCAGTTCTTCCCCAGGATGAACTCATCAGAGCGGTGGCAGGCAGGTGGCCATGAGGGAAACGCTGTGCCGAGCCAAGCTTCTATTCATCTTATGCCTGGGGAGTGAGACAAATGCCAAGCACTCCCTCCGGCAGGAGGAAAATGTGCATAGACAGCAGTCATCCCTTCTCTCAAGATCCTGGCCTTTCTGTTCCTGAGAAGATCTGACAACCTGCTCTGAAGTATGGAAATTGCTCTCACTGGAGACATTCTAGAGTCTCCTTCCAGCCACAGACGCTCCAGGCCGGCTCCGCTGGTCTCCTGTGGCCACCGGAAGGGCTCAGGGAGGACGCTGAGAGCTCAGGATGGGAATGTAACAGCATTTCCTGGAACGGAGTGAAGTTATGTCCAGAAGCAGAACATCTAGGCCACGAACAGGGCTCGGAGTCTCGGTTCCCTCAGAGAGGGAAGCAGCTCCCCTCGGGCTGGTGGAGTTATGCTGTCCCTGTCCCCGAGGTGATGCTTCTTTTCCTATCCGTTCAGTCCCTGAGCACAAGAGGCAGGTCCTCCAGGGTCAGCAGCTGGGCCCCAAACTTTGCTGTCCTGGCACCAGCCTAGGCCATGGCTTTCGGGCCAAGAGTTCAGACAATTTCCCTCCACAGCTGAGGATGGACCTTTCTTTTCTTGTCTCCCTCATAAGCAGAAAACCCCTCCTTTTGGAGAATAGTAGTCTTGGTCAAGACTTGGTTTGCCTCTTAAAACAGTGAGTGAATTCAGTTGTCCTGGACCCACCCATAGAGGCCCAGCCATCAGCTCTGCTTCCTTCTGGAGCGGCTCTTCCTTCCTTCTGTCCCGAGGGGTCTCCTACCACTCTTAGAGGTCGACCAGCTGATTATGCTGAAGGTCTTTCCTTCCCAGACATTTCTGCATAAGGGCTCAAACTCACAGGTAGGATAGCTCACCTATTAAGCACATGAGCTCTTGAGTCAGAGAGGCTGGGTGTGAATCCTGCTTCTACTACTTGCTATGTTACCACGGGCAAGGATTACAATCCCATTTGAGCCTCAGTTTCCCCATCTGTAAAGTGGGATGATAACAGTCCATAGTTCAGAGAATTCCTCTGAGAAGATGCTTGTGGAACACCTCACGGGAAGATCTCCACGCTGGTGGCTTTCGTTACGTTTCACCATACACTAACTACCCCAAGAGCTCTGGGCTCGGTGAGGGGCTCCCGCAAAGCAACAGACACATCCCTGACAAACTTCAACTCAGGGTCCTAAGTGCTATAGTAACACAGCGACGCTTATCATTCACGGATTCTGTATTTGTGGATTTGCCTATTCACTAAAATGTATTTAGGACCCCAAAATCAATACTTGCGGTGTTTGGGGGATCCTTCCTAGACATACACAGGGTAGTGAGACATCCGAGTTGCCTGGCAGGAACACCCCTAGCTCCGGCTGAACAAGGCTCTGCCTTCGTGTTTTGGCAATCCTACTGTAAAGAAGTGTCCTCTTTGTGGTCTCTTTGGTGCTACATTCTTCGAATTTTTGTGCTTTCTGTGGGTGATTTCACTGTTTAAAATGGTCCCAAAGTATAGTGCTAAAGTTCCGTCCATTGTCCTTGAGCACAGGCAGCTGTGAGGTGACTTATGGGGAAAATACACATGACAGAAGCTTCATTTGGGCACCAGGCACAGTGCTGTTGGGCAGAAGTTCAACGTGCAAATCAACAGTGTGTGTTAAATACAGTGTCTTTAAACAGAAACACCCGTAAAATAAGGTTACCTATTGATTGGTCAGTATAGACATTGGAACCTGTGGCTTTCAGGACAGTAACCCTCTAATTCCCCTGGGAGCAATGGTTCGGTATTTGCGGACCCAGAGTTCGCGATGACTCTAGAGACTGTAACTACCAAGAATAACAAGAATCAACTGTAGGTAGAAGGAGCCCAGAGAACCCAGAAGAGGATCTGTCAGCTCTGCTAAGGGAGGATGCTTCTCCGAGGAAAGACCTCTGAGCTGACTTGGCAAAGAAAACGGAGAGCTTCCTGGTGGATCAGGGGGCTAGGGCGAGCGCAGAGGTGGGTCAGCACACTGCGGGCACAAGGGCGAGGCAAATCTGTGAACCGCTGAGACAGAAGTCCAAAAGCAAACCATTATTCTTTCATTTAACAAATAACTACTGAACTCGTCCTGAGCTGGGCATGCATAAACAGGAGCCAAGAGTGGGGGCAGAGATCGGCAGGTCCTTGAGAAAGCCACGATGACGGGTCTGGTATTAATCCATGAACAATTAGAGGCTCATCCAAGGCTCCTGGGCGGGAGTATGGAGCCACCCAGCACAGCCAGAGAGCAAGACACTAAAAAAGGTCAAACCAAACGTCGTCACATGCTTACACAGTTGAGTAAGTAACCCAAGAAGCTATGGCACCTCCTTCCCTACAATAGAAGTCTCTAGGTTTCTCCAGACCAGGTTTTGTTATTTCCTTACTAATGCCTTCAAGGGCCGCCTGTGCTGAGAATGAAACACAGATGCCTCCAGCCTTTCCAACTCTGCCCGTATCTCAGAGCATCCTACCACCTGCACACTTAAATCCTGCACACCAGCCCCAAGGAACTTCCCTCAGTTCCTCAATGAGCCATGCTTTCTCCTGCCTTTCATCCTGGCTGTGTGTGGTCTGGAATATTATGGCCCCTCCTCCCAGCCCACTACCTGTAACACACGCTTTTGCTTACCCTCACCCATCCTCCAGGTCTCAGATGAAAAGTCACTGCCTCCAGAAAACCATACCCATGCACACTCCTATGCAGACACTTTTCACATTGACTGGTTTTGTTTGATTTATGGTCCGTCCTTGCCAGTAGACCATTAGCTCTGAGAGGGCAGGACCACGGGGTCAGATTTACTGTCTGTATCCTGGTACCTGGTACTTCGAAGATGTGTGGCCTGTGAGCCCAAAGGAGGGGAAAGGACGGGTTCATCCAAGGGACTTGGGCCTCCAGCTCACCTAGACTATGAATGGGTGGGGTTTTCCATCACGTTGAAGGCAAAATGTTCCATGTACTATGGGGACTGCATGGTCCCTGGGGATCCAGGCTTTCTTAAACCCCACATTCTTTTTTTTTTTTTAATCATTTTTAAAAATTTATTTTCAGCATAACAGTATTCATTGTTTTTGTACCACACCCAGTGCTCCATGCAGTCCGTGCCCTCTCTAATACCCACCACCTGGTTCCCCCAACCTCCCACCCCCCCCCACCTCTTCAAACCCTTCAGATTGTTTTTCAGAGTCCATAGTCTCTCATTGTTCACCTCCCCTTCCAATTTCCCCCAACTGCCTTCTCCTAACTCCCCATGTCCTCCATGCTATTTGTTATGCTCCACAAGTAAGTGAAACCATATGATAATTGACGCTCTCTGCTTGACTTATTTCACTCAGCGTAATCTCTTCCAGTCCCGTCCATGTTGCTACAAAAGTTGGGTATTCAGCCTTTCTGATGGAGGCATAATACTCCATAGTGTATATGGACCACATCTTCCCTATCCATTTGTCCGTTGAAGGGCATCTTGGTTCTTTCCACAGTTTGGTGACCGTGGCCATTGCTGCTATAAACATTGGGGTACAGATGGCCCTTCTTTTCACTACATCTGTATCTTTGGGGTAAATACCCAGTAGTGCAATTGCAGGGTCATAGGGAAGCTCTATTTTCAATTTGTTGAGGAATCTCCACACTGTTCTCCAAAGTGGCTGCACCAACTTGCCTTCCCACCAACAGTGTAAGAGGGATCCCCTTTCTCCACATCCCCTCCAACACATGTTGTTTCCTGTCTTGCTCATTTTGGCCATTCTAACTGGTATAAGGTGGTATCTCAATGTGGTTTTAATTTGAATCTCCCTGATGGCTAGTGACGATGAACATTTTTTCATGTGTCTGATAGCCATTTGTATGTCTTCATTGGAGAAGTGTCTGTTCATGTCTTCTGCCCATTTTTGATATGATTATCTGTTTTGTGCATGTTGAGTTTGAGGAGTTCTTTATAGATCCTGGATACCAATCTTTTGTCTGTACTGTCATTTGCAAATATCTTCTCCCATTCCAAGGGTTGCCTCTTTGTTTTCTTGACTCTTTCCTTTGCTGTGCAGAAGCTTTTGATTTTGATGAAGTCCCAAAAGTTTATTTTGGCTTTTGTTTTCTTTGCCTTTGGAGACATATCTTGAAAGAAGTTGCTGTGGCTGATATCGAAGAGATTACTGCCTATGTTCTCCTCTAGGATTCTGATGGATTCCTGTCTCATGTTGAGGTCTTTTATCCATTTTGAGTTTATCTTTGTGTACGGTGTAAGAGAATGGTCGAGTTTCATTCTTCTACATATAGCTACCCATTAAACCCCACATTCTGATGATTATTAAGTCACTGGGGGTACAATGTTTGCCCCCCAGCCAGGAGGGCCTTCTGTGAACTATGAAACAGTTGATTCTTCTCCAATGCACTAAGTGCACTTAAATGTCTGTAATTATAGTTGCATTTTCTAGAAGGGCATTAATTATCTTTAATTCATGGATTATACTTACTGCCTGGAAGCAAGAAAGGAAAAAGCACATTGCACTGATGGGGAAGTATGCCGCTGCTCTGCTTCGTGGGTTCTGCTGGAGCTCTTTCTACTCACCCTTCAAGGTCCAGCTCCCAACACCCTCCACTATGGTAGGCCATTCATCCTGATCTCTAGGGGAGACAGGGAAAGAGGAAAACATGGGGCAATTTCTGGTCAGTCTCAGAGAGTGTCAGTACCTCACTTCAGTGTCTGGTCTTCTAGGTACTGAAACTCAATTCGTCACTGCTTCCATGGCTGCTCTGGTCACTGATTCACAGTAACCAGACTTATAAGAGACTGAGGCATAACCAGAAAGCAGACTGTTTCCACTTGGTGAAAGGAGGATACCTTGCCAGAACTTGGAACATTGGTGGCTGTGGTCCAAGGGCATTCCTGTTCTCATACCCCAGGTCAAAGGACAGTAGATATTTTTGGAAGTGTGTTTTATTCTGGCTGGACCCTGATAAAGCCGAGAACATGATTATTCCCACTTTTCAACAAGACTAGGTCTCAGAGAGGTTTTACCCAAACGTCATGATTTTCTGGGTCTTAGTGTCCTTTTGACAAATTTAGGTGCTGGGCTATGTTTTATGAACAGTGATCCTAATAATCAGAAATCGAAATGGATAGATCACAAGTGAATTTTTATTGAAAGCAGTAGTAACTTAGGTCAGGAAAGTCTTAACCTGCAAACGGATGGCGCTCAAATTTGAGCCAAGTGCATACGAAGATTTCAGCCTCAGCAATTTTCCTTTGTCACTGTCTTAGCTCAGTTTCCCTAGAAGCAGAGCCCAAGTCAGGGATTTGGGAAAATGTAATTTATGGAGGGGGTGTTCTTCAGGGAAAACTGGTTATGAAGGGTTGGGGAAAGTGAGCAAGGACGTGGTCTTGGGAAAATCGAGTCTTGGCCTGGTCCTCAACGGGGCAGGCATTGGAGTATAAACCACACTGACAAGCATCCACCCCACCCCTAAATCCTGCATCAAGAGAACTAGTATTCTGAAGCCTGTCCTGGTCAGTCCCTGGCCAGGGGATGCCCCGGGGGTGGGGAGAGGCAGGGGCTTGTAGAGTCCTAGATGCAGTGGCTTCTATGAGTTAAGAGCAATTCTCCCCAGAAAGGGGAAGCTGTGAGCTCCCAGCGGCCAACACTCCTAGCAGCTGGGGGCTGGGTGTGCTGACCTGGAGGTGCCTAGAGGGGTGGGCAGGGGCAGGGCGGCAGGGGTTGCGGGATGGGGGGGGTGCGGCGCTGCAGCATCAGCTACAGTCCCTCATCCCTTGCACTGTCCCTCTCTCCTCCAGGCATTTTGTACTGCTCTCCTCTCTACCAGGAATTCCTTTCCCTCCCTCCCTTCTGCTCAGATAAATCTTATTTCCCCTTTAAGCCTCATCTTACACATCACCTCCTCCAGGAAGCCCTTGCCAACCCTTCAAGACTAGTCTAGATTCTAGATTCTCCTCTGCTTTAAGCTACGCCGCGTCCAACACCATAGAGGCAGGTGGGTGAGAGCGACACCTGCCCCGTTCTCCCATCACTGTGAACAGCGCGTGAGCTTTCAGACCAGGACAAGTTTGGGGCTTATGCTGAACAACAGCTGGTTTGTCTTGAACTGATAAGCACCGTGAGCCTTGTCGCTGGTATTTTCCCTCTTTGCTTTGGCTGCTAGGAAGCTCAGAGCCCAAACTCCCGAGTAAACAATGGGGATGAATTTTGTAATTCTTAATATGGGCCCTAAAGTTCCTCTTGAGGAAAACACCCTGGTGGTTTGAGGGAAGTGAAGCCCCAGGGGTGTGGTCTAGACCTGAAGAAGTGAAGAGAGGGTCCAGGTACTTGGAAGGGGAGGCAAGAAGCTAGTGAGGAGGGGCCTGGAGACCAGAGAAGGGAGAGGGGACAGCAGAAGCACCTGGTGAGCGGCAACTGGAGAAGCTGGGTCACTAAGATTCCCCACAAGGTGAAGAGCAAGGGTACCAAGCATTTTAAGCGGCTGGCGTCCTACCACGTGACCCCTTCCGCATCTTAAAGTTTCAAGAAAGGCTGCTATTCATAGACGCAGACTGGAACTCCATGCCAGCAGGAGCGGGGACTCGGGGGTCACCTGAAGATACACAAGTCTCCTCCCCTCAATCCCCTTAGAGGAATCATGGATTGGGTGCACAGGGGTTTGGGCCAATTTCACTTGAATCTTAAAGAATGGGATAAATTTAGGTGTTAGAACTCCATTTTAACAAGTATGATTCTCTGATTCAGAAATCATATCGTGCTGGACCTCACAGCTCCTTTATTCCATCTCTCGTTTTGCAGCCGAGACGAAGGTGTGGGGAGGTGAGGTGCTTTGCCCCCCATCACCATCTTCATTCCGTCACCCATAAAATTGGAGGTTTTGATTTTTTACCTTTGTAAATCTTAACCCACAAGATGATAAATTCCAGGAGGTCGTAAGGGTCACATGAAGTAAGTGGAATTTCCACGGCATTTGACTAATATTATAGGGCCACGAGAAGGGGATAGCATTTGATCCTTGAGAAGCAAAGGGGCAGTAAACTTAACAGCTCACCCTCCTCCTGGAACATCATCTTCCTCCTGTTGCGTGTGGGGTGACCTGTCCCTGCTCTGACGAATTCCCGTCCTCCCAGGTCAGGCTTCCAAGGAAGGCCTGGGGGTGCTGATATTTCTGAAGATAAACCTACTGTTTACAGTTTCTAACTCCTCTCCTGTTTGAATGTTGGAAAGCTCTTCGCTGGTCGGAGCGCCCTTCCGTCCCCTGGATCTGTCTCTTGCTGTAACATTGTTTGGACGGAACAGAGCCAGGGAGCCCCTTCTTCCAGCCTCAAACCATTTTCCAACGTCCTCTGTAGCAGCAACCTTCGGAGCCATCTTCACAACCACCCCCTTGCCTTGGGGACCAGCCAACACCAGCTTTTGAGTTTAGCCCCCACTGCCCGCGAGCTAGGAGCTCCCAGATTTGCCAGAATTATTCCACCAACGTGGAGGCCATAGCCAGCCGCCTGGTCAGCCTGCACCTGCAGGCCTCCAACCCTCCCTGTCCTGGCCTTCTATTTCCACCGCGACGCTGTGGCTGTGGACCTCGACGGCACTTCTTCCGCGAGTGGGCCGGGAACCAACACCAAGGCACTGGGAGTCCTTGGGTGCAAAACCAAGACTGCAGCCGTGCCCTCCTTCAGGACAAGCAGAAGACTCCCAGGACGGACGGGCAAACCCTGAATTCCGTGGAAGCCGCCCCCCCACCCCCCCGGAAAAGAACCTTATGCCGGCCCTTCTGGATCTGCCAGCCCTGGGTGGTGCGCGCGCAGACTCAGACCTGCTGGAGAACTGCGTCCTAGAGCAGCAGGTGAAGCTCATCAGGAAGATGGGGCGCACCTGCCTGAGCTCGGCGGGCTGGGCTGCTCAGCCTCACTTCAGGGGCTCACCCTCCTGCGGACAGGCAGCCCCCGCGGCTTTGAGGGGTCCGTCTGCACCCCCTGCAGTCGGGGCTTCTGCCTGACCCTCTCCCTGCAACCCCTATGAAGCTTTTTAGCCCTCGCCCAAGCTAAGAACAAAGTGGAAACAGTGTAGCTCTTTACAGGAAAAAAGAAAAAAACAAAGCTCTTCTCTAAAGAAAGACCTCTCTAATAACCAGCGGGGGAAGAAATTATTTCCTGATCTTCAACACTGAGGTCAGAGCAAAGGCAATATTAACTCCCACTTATTTGTGGAGGGTTCAGAATTTGGCTCCAGCTGGTCCCCCGAATGCATGAGACACGACCAATGGAAAAATTAAAATTCTAAGTATTGTAGTTTGGCCAGCAATTGTGGAAAGATTCCTTCATTTTAAATATTTAAAAAACTGGGTTTTGAAAAAGCACAAAAACTTCTTTTTTCCTCTTTTGAATAAACAGGAAATAGATGATGGTGAGTTAACTATATAACCGAATATTTAGCGTTTCTTATGCTAATCTTGCCAAAAGCCTCTGTACGGTTTTATTAAAATTTGCATTTTGTGTATAGGTCTGAAAAGGAAAGTTTTAAATGTATGTATCTATAAAAATAATTATACATATTTTTTGTTAAAGAAAAATAGGCTGACTTCTCCCTTCCCCTTTCCCCAGCAGCCTCATACGTGGCGCATACAAAAGGAAATATTCTGGAGAGGCTTTCTGTTTTGGAAGGTTTAACTCAATTTAAATTCCCTCTTGTATCAATGAGCAAATTCAGAAATGAAGGTCTTGGAAAAGAGCCTCGTGCGCCCTCTGCTGGCGATCCCAGGGCCAAGGAAAGCATCTCCATTCAGTGCAGAGTCTGGGTTATCTCCAGCAGGGCGTCCACAGCCCCCAAGCCCAATGCCTGGCACTTAACAGGGACACGATAAATGTCTACTGAATGAATGGACAGCTACGAAGAAGACTCTGGATTCAAGATGTCAATGGTGCCCACTTAGGTACAAGGCATATGCAAGACAGGATTCCCTAGCCATAGCTAGAGCCTCTCAATGACAGGATGAAGAGCTTTTGAAGAGCTCTTTAAAGAGCTTTCGAAGGCCATACTTACTCAGTTCATGAAAGGAATCTTAATGAACTTAGCAACCTGTGGCTTAGCAGCTTTTCTGGAAGGGGTATCAAAGATAATCTAGGAGCTGTATATCCCTTAACAGGTTACAAAGTGTCTTCACAGGTATCTCATTTGATCTCAATAGCCCTGAGAAATGATTATCACCCTTATTTTACAGAAGAGCCCTGAGCCCGAGAAAGGTACAATGATGCTTTCATGGCAATCAAGTGATAAGCTAAGATTCACACAGGTTTTCTGTCTCCCAGCTCTAAGCCATTCCCACCTCCTCCAAGGCTCCATAAGATTTAACGGTCTGCTCGTATTCTAGGTGTGGCTGAAGCTAAAATTAGAGGGGACAGTAAGTCATATCAGGGACATCTCCTCCTATTACTCTTGACAGCCAGATGATGGGAATTACAAAGGCCGGGCTGGTCGGGCTGCACGCCACCGAATGGATGGACAACGTTTTTAATAGCTTTCTCTCCCCTGGTCATTGACCAGGACATTACACACAGACTTGCGTCTTTCTGCATCATAAAAGTTGGCTCAGGGGGAGACGGTTGAACACTTCCCAGAAAGTGGACCAGAAAACCTTGTGCTGGGTCAGTGGTCAAAGAGATTTATAAGTTAGTACTGGAGTGACCCCTACTCAGCGTTTGCCAGTGACTTGGTTGGTCTGTTTGATTTCAGGGAAAGCAAATAAAACTCAGCAGCCAAATGTTTGCTTAGGTCCTGACTTCACTTGGAGGACAAATGTGTGAGCAACATGATAGCGGGAGTCACTTCCTGCTTTTGTACATGATGTTCCTCAGCTTGCCTTTCCCATCGGCCAAACACACCCCTGTCCAGCCTGTAGGACCAGGAGCAAATGCCACCTTTCTTGACGTCCCCCGCTCTCATCTCAGAGTTCTTATGGCAATGAGCTGTAACTGTTTTCGTGTCAGTTTCCTCCAGAGACGTGGAGTTCTTTAAGAACAGAGACCACACCTTCATCTCTGTAGGAAGGACAAATGTTGGCCTCCAGGGATGAGCCCCAGACACCCAGACTCATAAAATAACGCTATAGAAAGTACTATCTGGGATTTTGTTTTATAGTTTATTCTCTATTATTTCTTCAAATGTGTACTGATTAATTTTATGTTACACTGATGAATGACAACCCGCCGTTTGAAAAATATTAGTGTGATTGACTTCATCTGGCCCCTACTCCCATTTTCTGTCTGCAGCTACTGGACGCCTTCAAACTGGGAGGAGGAAGGAGCTCTGACTGGGGGATGCAGAGGGAAGGAGAGGAATGGGCAGAGATGGAGAATGAAGAAAATCTTCCTTTTCAGCCTCTTGGCCTGGGTCTGAGCTCCTATTAGAAGGACTGAGTGTTAGAAACTAACTAGAATGTTCTTGAGAAACTCTATCAAACATTGGGTACAAACAATACTGTTTCACTGTCTAGATAAGATATGAATAAACTACAGTCTTTGGGCCAAATCCACCCATCCATCTGTTTTTGCGAATCACTTTTTTTTTATTGGAATGTAGCCATGCCCACTAATTTACATATTACTCGGGCTGCCCCCTCCCTTTTTTTTCTTTCCAGCTTTTGCTATAATTTCAGATCTGGGTAGTTGGGATCAAAGGACCATGATCTGCAAAGGCAAATATATGTGCTCTTTGGTCCTTTGTGGGATACGTTTGCCCACCTGCGGTAAAGACAGGAAGTGTTTCCAAGTCTCTGGGAGGAAAGATAGACCCTCTTCTCCCTTCACCAGCATTCACAGGCCTGGGATGCGAGCCAGCAGCAGCAGAGCCTAAGCTGGGGAGGCTGACCGGGGCAGACTCTGGGTGGGGACTGCTGCTGCAGGTTGAAATATTGCCATTGGAAGTATCTGGAAGCACTGGGGGTGATTGCAAAGATGGGGACCCTTGAGGCAGCTGGCACTGGGGGGGGGTTCATTTGCATCCCCACTGCCTGGTTCTAAATAAATAATAAAGATATGGCTTCAATGAGAAAGGGATTGGCATGTGGCATAGAAGCAGAGAAATATCGGACCTCCTCTGGAAGGCAGTGCCAGAAGAGACCCCAGAACTGAAATTCTCTCTCCTGCTTAAAGATCAAGATGCCTCCTTGCCACAGGTTTGGCAACGAGCACCAAAGATGAAGATTAGGATTATAGCTAACAACAAAATATTATTTGCTTACCGACTGCTAAGCATTATTCTACGTCTTTTATATGGAGCAATTCATCTTTTTTCTCTTGACAAGAAACTCTACTTGAATCTCATTTTTACAGCTGAGGAAACTAAAGCACAGAGAGGTTCTTTAACCTACCCAAGGAGAACCAGCTGCTGGGTGGAAGAGCCAGAATTTGAAAATGGGATGATCTTTGCAGTTGAAAGAGAATGGATTGCTAAGATGTTGGTTCCTTTGTTGAATCCAGTGGGTTTTCTTTTTTCCTCTTTGCTGCCATCTAAGAATTCCTTCATTTAGTGAATCTTAAGGAATGTGCCCTTTGTTCTTTTTGTTTTCATCTGTAATTGTTCTAGAGGTGGGCCTGGGACTCTGTTTGGTCAATAAGATGTAAGATGCCTGCTGCGGGCTTCTGAAAACCTCCTTTTGTGAAAGCCCCCCTCCCAGGCAAAGACAAGAGAAAGACAATGGAACCCTGGAACCCGGCCGCTGAATGATGTCGGGGAGGCTCCATTCCCTCCGGGAAGAGCCTCCAGATTTCCTGGGAGTGAGATTAGTCAACCCCTTAGACCAGTTTCAGCCAGATATCCTGTCCCTTAGTCTCTGTTCCATTCTGTTGTCTTCCCTGCATAGCTCTGTCACCATCAGAAAGTCTCTTGTTTATTGTTTCCTTATCCCCCACTTCTGTTTCTAGAACATAAACTCATGAGAACAGGGCTCTTCCATCCCTCACTCTCACTGCTCTGTCCCCAGGGTTCAAGACCATGTCTGGCCAAAGTACTGGGGAATCTCAATGCAAACCCAAGAGGCTCGCAGTTCCATGGGGAAATAGAAAAACATGACAATTATAATACAATATAATAAATGTCACCTTAGAGGCAAAAATCACAGAAGACTGTCTGTTAGGGGACTGTGCCTTATCAAACTGGTCTCAGACATTTGCCCTCCCCACCCCCCACCCCCCCCCCCCATCCCCAATTTTCATAGATGAAAGCAGAAACCCTGTTATTTTAAAGCTTGCTTTTAAAGGAGATGGCAAAGTCTGCCTTTAAACCAGGCAATCCAGCTATGTGAGACATAGTAAGGGCCATCCTTTTGGGAGGTCACCCAAATGCCTGAAGTTTCAGAAGTTGTGGCCTTTAGGTAAATGGCCTTGGGTAAATTAAGAGAGCCCTCTCTCCACAAACTTGTTTCCATCTTTGTGGCCTTGGTGGCTCCTGGGGAGTCAAGTGAGCTCTTTTCGCCTGAGCAGTTGTTTGCAGAAAGGAGGCACGTGCCTGGTCATCCCTGCCTGCTTATAGGAACAGAGCTGGACCTGGCTTCCCCCATCCAGCCTGGCCTGGCCTGTTAGCATCCTTCAGGATGGAATCTCTAGAAATTGTAACATGAATGTCCTAGGAGATGGAACAATCGAAAACTTCCTGAAAATGGACAGATACTGGGCTGTGACGGGCCTATACAACCGAATGAACAAGCACGTGTGACAATAGACTCTGAGGGAGGGGCAAGCAGCCATGTCCTCTGTCAGGAATGCTGGGAGAGGGAAATCTTGGGGTGAGAAACAGACTGGAGAGATGGGCCTCAGACCTGGCAGACGAGGATGCTCCTCTCTTTTGGGAAGGGGTAGGCAAGCTTCTTCTGTAAATATCCAGATAGCAGATATTTTGGGCTTTGCTGGCCATACCTGGCGTTGCTGTCACAATTACTCAGCTTTGCCGTTAGAGCAGGCAAACAGCCATAGACCCTTCGTAAATGAGCGGCCATGGGTGCTTTCCAATAGACCCTTACAAGATGGGCAAGCTGGGTTTGGCTCACGGGCCATAGTTTGTCTCCTTCTGATTTAGAGCATCATGGCCATGGGGCCTGGGAACCAGGGAAGGTAGACCTGCCATGGGCAGGTAAGCCTAACTCCAGGTAGATGCTTGTCCGAGAGCTATGCTGGAAGGCTACCTGGGGGCTTAGTCAATTAAGCATCCACCTTCAGCTTGGGTCATGATCCCAGGGTCCTGATCGAGCCCTGAGTCGGGCTCCCTGCTCAGCGGGATGTCTGCTTCTCCCTGGGCCTGTGCCCCTTCTCCCCAGCCCATGCTCTCTAATAAATAAAATCTTAAAAAAATAAAGGGCCACTTCCCAGAACCCCCAAAGGATGTGAACTCTGAAGATACCGGTTTCTAATAGCCACTGTGAGACAGCCCCTGTTATGTCTCTTGCAAACTCCCAACCTTCTCTTCAGGTGGAAGTCACAGCCTTGGCCTAGTGTGTTAAAGGAAGGGGGAGAAGGGCCCGCCCCACACTTAGGACGGGGAACAAAGGGCATGGCTGTGCTCTGTCCCCAGACGTGGTGGTGGCACCCGTGGACCCCAACAGAGGATGGGGTCCCCAGAGAAGGAGCTTGATGAGAATCAGGAGAAGCATGCTCCTGAGAGAGGAGGCGGCAGCAGGCCCCCTAGGGACCAGACCTCATCCCGGCAGACACTGCTCTGCAGGCCTGAGGGCCGTGAGTGGCCATGACTGGGGTGCTTCAGGAGAAGCAGGTCTCCTTTTCTAGTCATGGGTGGCGAAGACCGGACCTGCTGGTTGCTCATCTCTGCGTCCCCATAGCACACCTGGGAAGCGCGGAGTCCGCGGTCACCCAGGAGCTCCTCCGCCCACTGACCGTGCCCACCCTGTCCCCCAGGAGCCGCTCCGCTCCCCTCGGCACCGTGACCGTGGCAGTTAGAACCGGGGACCGGAGTTAACTGGGCCAGGCAGAGGAATTGCTTTAATCGCAACCACAGCGGGTCACACAGCTTTGCTCAGCTTCCGCCCCACCAGGGAGAAGAGCCCTTCGTTGTCGCACATGGTGGAGGAGTAGCTCTGGCAGATCACCTCGAACCACTCGATGGAGAAGCCAGCCTCCCTCACCGCAGCCTCTATGGCCTCCTGGCCCAGGCAGAGGCTGGAGAACCGCTGCTCGCCGATCATGTAGTAGCTGCTCTTCAGGGCGTCCACCACCACCAGGAAGCCCCCCGGCTTCAGCAGGCCGCCGAGGTTCCGCAGCGCGGCGCGGTAGGCCGGGAGGTCGGGGCAGGCGGCGTCCAGGCACAGGGTGCTGAGCACGCAGTCGGCGGCGGGCAGGGACACGGCGCCCAGCGGCCGGCTCTGGGTCACGTCGCACTTCAGGACCTGCTTGACCGCGCGTCTCAGCTTCTCCTCCTTCTCCGACCCCTCGGCTCTGAAAGACACAAGCCGGCCAGCGCCGCTTGCCACCTGTGCGCGGGAGAACCCCGCATCTCCTCGGTCAGGGCTGAAAATGGCAGGGGTGTCCCAAGGGGTGTACCCTTGGGGACATCCCTGTGGGAACAATGGAGAAAGGGAGGCATGAAGGGCCATTCTGCATGTGAAGGTGACGCTGTTACCCTGCGCTGGCCTCTGTCTTCTTCTGAAGTGGGTAAACGCCCACTTCTCCCGTGGACTGGAATTACTCTTCCTCCACTGCTAAGAACACTGCCTGGCTCATTTACTGCTGCTGCTACTACTACTACTACTACTACTACTACTACTACTACTACTATTACTACTACTACTACAATGTTTATTTATTACACTTGTCTCCTCTGTCAAACTGCAACACAGTGGCCACTACGCCCATTCCTATCAGGCAATAATGGCTTTAAAATGTGGAAACAGGGGAGCCTGGGGGGCTCAGTCATTTAGCATCTGCCTTCGGCTCAGGTCATGATCCCAGGGTCCTGGGATGGAGCCCCCCATTGGGCTCCCTGCTCAGCAGGAAGCCTCCTTCTCCATCTCCCACTCCCCCTGCTTATGTTCCCTCTCTCACGGTCTCTCTGTGTCAAATAAATAAATGAACTCTTTAATAAAATAAAATGTGGAAACAGTATTTCTGTGTATCTGCTGATCAGGCTGGGGCAGTGAGTGGGGTCCTCCGCAGACATGTACAGAAATGGTGGGTAACTGCAACACAACCACGGCCAGGGCCCCTCTAGAAAGAAGAAAACCACCAGTTGCTATTCTCGAACCCCAAAACATATTCCAGATAGAGAGCATGTTTTCTCAAGGGGACCCTTTTCTCAGTGGTCTTGCTCAGAATGCCACCCTTTTCTGCTGAATCAGGCCGTTTCCTGAGAGAAAATCAGTTTGTAAAAGAGGCAGAGAAGGCGAGGGCAGGAGATGGAATAGAGGGCCTTGGATCCTTTTGGAATTTGTTAGGGGAGGTTTGAGGGAACAAGCCGACGGCGGAGCATATAGAGTGAACCCGAGATATGGAGAAAGAAGTAGCCGCAAATCAGAGAGCTAAGGGAAAAGCAAGAACAGGTGTTTAAAGTGCCCAGAAGGCCATAGAGCCTGAATTACAGGAGGGATGACTGGATATCCAGCACTTTGAGGAAGTTAATCAAGAGAGAGAACACCAGGGGTGCACATCCAGGCCTACATTCAGTCAACACACAGTCCGCTGGCTCCAGAAGAAGACTGCCCCTTGGGCAGCAGGGCTTGACGGAGAGAATGGCCCAACATCAGAGCAGATGGGAGAGGGACTTACCCTGGGATCACTTCTGGTCGCCAGGAAAAGTCAATGGTTTAAATAACACTTTGAAAGGTACCTCTACATAGAATGATTTGAGGTAAGAGCAATTGGTTATGAACATCCTATTTCAATATTTAGTTAAAATCTTAAACCCAGCGGTGCCGGCTTAACCTCAGCTGGTTAAGCATCTGCCTTGGGCTCAGGTGTGATCCCAGGATCCTGGAATCAAGCCACGTGTCCAGCTCCCTGCTCAGTGGGGAGCCTCCTTCTCCCTCTGCCCGCCACTCCCCCTGCTTGTGCTCTGTCAAATAAATAAATAAATTCCTTAAAAAATATCATAAGCCCAGTGCATAAAATCAGCTATTTATAAATATCCTTTATAATTTTCCACTTAAGAGGTTTAACAATAAGCACATGAAAAAAATTCTCAACATTTTTGGTCATCAGAGAAATGCAAATCACACTGTGAGATGCCACTTCACATCCACTGGGACAGGTGTAATAAACAAGACAGTCACAAGTGTTGGCAAGGGCATGGAGAGACGAGAACATCTCACGCTACTGATGAGAATATAAAATGGTCCGGCTACTTTGGAAAACAAGTCTGGGGGAAGTTCCTCAGAAGGGTAATCACAGAGTTACCGCATGACCCAGAAATTCCAAGAGAAATGAACACACAGGCCCACACAAAAACTTGTACCTGAGTAATTACAGCACCATTATCCATCATAGTCAAAAGATGGCGACCACCCAAATGCCCACCAACCTATGAGGAAATAGACGAGGCGTGGCATACCCATGCAATGGAATCATCGTCGTATAAAGGAATGAAATACTGATTCATGTTGTAACATGGAAGAACCTTGGAAACAGGTTGCTAAGGGAAAGAAAACAGAAGCAGAAGGTCACATATTGTATGATTCCATTTACATGCAATGTCCAGAAAAGGCAGAGCTACAGAGACCACAAGCAGACCAGGGGTTGCCAATGGAGAGGATCCAGGAAATGATGGGAATGACTGCCAGTGGGTCCAGGGTTCATCTGGGGAGTTATGAAAATGTTCCAGAACTGGGGTGAGAGTGCACAACTACATGAATATAATGAAGACTACCGATTGCACACTTTAAATGGGTGAATCGCATGTGATGGTAATTTTGTCTCGGGAAAGCTGTTATACCAAAGAGAGAAAGAGAAGTAGTTTAGCAAGGTAATGGCTTCAGGGAATTCCTACCACCCAAAAAAGCGGGAGACACAAGGAATGATAATTACCTTTGGTCGGGTCTAGCTACTCTCCTATCAAGGGTAAAATGGTAGTAGGGTGACCTGTTTGTCCTGGTTGGTCTGGGCTTTCCTGGTTTTCCCCCTGAAAATCCCATGTCCTGGGAACCCCTCTCCGTCTTGGGCAATCAGGAAAGGTTAGTCATTCTAAAAGCAAGGAAGTCAGTTACAAAGCTGCCATTCCGCCTCCTAGAATGTGGACGATTTGACCAAACATTTTAAGAATAAAAAATAACAATTCAACGTGATGGAATTCTGTGAAATACAGATTTATTTAGGTAAATTAATCTAGAGTAGAAAAATTCAAATAATCTATCTGCACATCCGGATAACCAAAGTGCAGATAAAAAGCCAAGGGAGTGACAACACAGTGTGTTTTTTGAACGTGTTTCAAGATGATCCTCTCCACTGGGAACACCGCAGGCTTGTGTATTTAAGTGATGACGTCAGAAGCAGGTTGGACCTCTGTGCCCTATTTCTTGTGTGTTAAGCTATTTGAAAGACACCCATTACCACAGAGCTAGTCCTTTCCAGTCAGTTGATGATGGAAATTGTTCCCAAACAGGGAGACACACTGCGAAGTCTGGAAAGCTCACAGAGAATGTGCCAATTTAAGAGGGAAGTTAGCTGGAAACACTCACTGCCGTGAAGACCCGCTTGTCCCTGGGACCGCAGGAAACGCTGGGGGACTCGGTGGCCCCGCTAGCTATGCCAAGATGCCACCTCAGGGCTTCTCAGCATCTGCGTTGTGCCCACTGGCAGGGAAATGCACTGGCCTGGAGACACAGGCAATTACTGCTCAGCTACACATTCAGCTCAAGGGTTAGGGAATCAATACACCCCAGAAAGGAGTTAGGCGGTTCCACAGGAAGCTAACAGCAGTGTACTGTTCCTCTAGGTCTGATGATCTGCTCTTTTCAACACATGTAAAAAAGGTCAGTTCTTTCCTTTATAAATATGCATTCCCCAAAGCCTGAGGGAGCTGGGGAGGGATGGGGAGAGAGGGGATACAGAATAGGGCTCCTGGGAAGAGTGTTTGGTGAGAGTGTATCCCCACATCCCAAGAAATTACCCTGAGTTTTAGAGGAGGGTCCTCCTGCCCTGTCTCTGCAAGGCAGCTGGCGAACCAGAAGCCCCTGGATGAGATCTTTCGATGACATTCACCCCCCAAAGCCCCATTGCCAGACATTCCAGCAGGCCCTCCTGAGGGAGAACCAACAAAATGTGTAAAGGATATAAAAAGCTACATAAGCTTGGATATCAGTGTAAGGGCTGTATGAGCCAGGAATAATCGTTAGTAAGCCTTTGGTGTAGGCCACAGCTGAATCAGGTGAGAGACAGACATTTCGGGAGGGAGAAGTTAGAAAGCAAAAGGCATGCAGTTATTGATTTTACCATTTATTTTTTTTGAACCTCTGTGATGTGGTAGGAAGGGTGCCGGGTAATGGGGACCCAAGACAGAACAAATGAAAAACAGATCCTATCGCCATGGGGATTACAGTCTGGAACAGTCTGGAGCGGAGGGGAGAAAGAATCCAATGATCATCCACAAAAGTGACAAATTAATACTGTCATAAATGCGAGGAAGGAGAGGGCCATGGAGCCAACAAAGGAATGTTGGAAGCTTGAGTTGGTCTAGAGTATCAAGGAAAGCTCCTCCAAAACGGAGTCAGGTAAACAGAGACAGAATAAAGGAGAGTTCACTAGGCCAAGGAGAATAGGGAGGGGGGGAGGATATTCCAATAAGGAGGAATGGCATGTGCAAAGGTCATGTGGTGGGTGAAAAGACAGAAGGAAGACCAATGAAGCTGGATCTCAGAAAACATAGTAGAGTGTGGCAGGGAGTGAGGCAATGGGGTCAGCACGTGCCTAGACCAGACAGGGCTTTGGGGACCATGTTAAGAATTTTGCTTTTTATACTAAAAGCCATGGAAAGTTATGAAGGGGTGCTTAGGAAGAGAATGGTATAATCGGATCTACATTTCGAGGCGATCACTTTGGGACAAGAGTAGAGGTGGAAGGCCAGTTAAGAGAGGGGGTTGGTGGCTTGGGCCAGGAAAATAGCCTGGATAGAAAATATTGGAAGACGTACTGGTTTGAGAGAAACTCCGAGGTAAAATGGATAGAACTTGGTGCAGTTCAGAGAGCATGGCCGGGAGGGAGAAGGCAAGTTTGGCTTCTAGTCTTCTGGCTTGTTCAAGTAATTAGATAATGGCAACACCCAGAGAAAGGAGAGTACACGAGATGGAGCCAACTTGGGAAGATCAGAGCTCGATTTGGGGCCCTTCCAGACACACAAATAGAAACGCTTACAATTTGAAGGAAATGGCCAGGTGAGGTTTCCTCAGCCTGCCCTGTGCCTCTCCCCAGAGACAGAATGCAGGGAGAACGTCTAAGAAAGGCTCGCTTCTGAAAGGGGAGTCTTTTCCTAGGTACCACTGAAACACTCACTATGACCGTCAAGATCTCGAAGCGGAGAAGGAATACCACTCTTTCACAAGACATGAAAATACAGAGATGCTTCAGCATAGAGGGACTTCAAGAGCTTTGTGGGACAAATGCGCCCCAAGTGTGTCTATTTTGGGCAAGAAACCTTTTTTTAAACAGACACGAGAATCTTTGTACAGAGAACGTTTACTTCATCTCTACAGGTGCTCAAGCTTCCTTCTGTCAGGCCTGCGGAGGAGCTGCTCTCTGTAGAGGCCCCCCCATGGGATGGGGGGCTCCGGCTTCCCTAGGCCCCTTCTGGCCGCCCTGAGGATGGACGGAGGAGAACTTGCAGAGTGTACCTGTGACTCATTCCCAATCACCAGCATGCTGGGAAGCTCTGTTCTAGACACCACCTTTTCTCAAACTGCAAAATGTTTACCATCTCCCCCCACAACAGATCTCATTAAAATGCGGATCTTCTGGTTCTGGTGGTGGGGAGCAGGGCCCGAGTCTGCATTGTTTTACAGGCTCCCAGGTGATACGGAAGCAGCTCAGTCTGAGAACCACAAGGGAGGTCGTTGCCGGCAATTTCCCAGAAACCGAGAGGTCCGTCAGCGCCGTTTCTAGGATTTCTTCAGGTCAAATCTCATTTTCCTTGATTCGTGCCAGAATATTTGTATCTTAGCAGGTGACTCTCTGACTTGAGAAATAAATAACATGAAGCCAGAGTTGGGTACCACTGCCTTACAACTTCTCGGATAGTTTTAAAAGTGACTGGTCCCTAAGTGTATGAATCCCATTGCCAAGGCCGAGCAACAGGAGACAGCTCCAGTTGTCTTTGGCAGCAGTAGGCACAAGAAACAGCTTCAGATAAAGAAGGAATAATCTCGAAGGAAATAGGTTGTGGGCTGATAGAGGTCCTTGAAGATGCAAGAGAGATGTAAGTCGAATAAGATCGCTATCATTCTCAAAAGAGTTGAAGCCACAGGATCTAGTACAAGGATAAGAATGAGAACGCAGAATTTTACTGCCAAAAAATACAGTTCCTTACTTGAACAGCGATCAGGAAGGGGCCGTTTCTCGGGAGCCAGTTGTTAACAAGCTGATGATTCTACCATGAGATAAGCAGCAAAGCTTTTTACTATCCTGCTAGAGTTTAAGGGGTTCATTTCTGCATGAGATGGAAAGGCTTGTGATAGCCAGGGAAATTGAGAAGAAAGTTTCAAAAGCCTTCTTGACATATGATTTGGACCTCAGAAAGATATATTGTCTGGCTGACTGAAAACTCTCTTATAAACGTTCCCTGAAATTCTATAAACCCTGGGAAATTCCTTATTTATTCAATCATCTTGAATATTGCCCAAATCCTCATAGCTCCAGGGTTTTGTTTTGTTTTGTTTTGTTTTTATCCCTAGTTAATACCAGTTTCATTCTGTGGAATCGCCTAGTTGATAGAAAAAAAAGAGGCTTGAAATTATATTTATTTTGAAGAACATTATCTTCAGTTTGAAGACCACAGCTAGCATAAAATCTAAGTAAGGAGCTTATAGGTTAAAATGGCATATTAAAGTAGCCTCTCAACTTCTTGCTAAATGCCAGAGGGGGGGAAATGGAGAAATATTTAGGCAACGTTAAACAATTTTATGGTGTTGTTCACATGTAAAGGCAACAAAAACATGTTCCCAATATACACAGGCTTAGAAAATGTCATTTACGTGTTCTTGAAAACCTTATTTGAAAGTCTACGCAGTGGACCAAAAGATGAATCAGAATTAAAAACTAAACAACTAGAAAAATCATATAAAATGAACATAAAATTAAAATGTTCACATCATTGCAAATACGATTACAAACTGAAAGCAAATGTCCAAACTGATCTCAAAAGAAAACATGAGAATGATGCTTTAAATTATAATATTTGGATTTAAAATCTCCAATTTAAAAAAAAGATTTTATTTATTTAATACAGAGAAAGAGAGAGAGAACAAGCAAGGGGGAGGGGAGGAGGAAGGGAGAGAAGCAGACTCTCCACTGAGCAGGGAGCCCAAAGTGGGGCTCCATCCCAGGACCCTGGGATCATGACCTGAGATAAAGGCAGACACTTAACCAACTGAGCCACCCAGGCGACCCTAAAATCTCCAATTTTAACAATAAACACTGTGGAAAGAGATGACAGAAGGACTCTAGGTATCAAAAACTGTTAAGGTCCTCATTTTATGAGGAAGAAAAAAATTACTGATTCTTACCTGACACTGGTATGCTGAGAGAATTTGTTTCTAACAGACCTGCATTTTAAGAAATGCTAAGAGAAGTTCTTCAGGTGAAGGGAAGTGATGCCATATGGAAGTCTAGATCTGCAGAAAGGAATGATGAATACCAGACAGGACAGATATGCAGATATCTGTCTATACATATATAAAAGACTGTATGTATGTATGTGTGTGTGTGTGTGTGTGTGTGTGTATGTATATACATATATATATATATATAAAACTGTCATATATAAAAGACTTTATATATGTTTGTTTAAAATACTACTGGCTAATATGAATATACTTAAAACTACCAAACTGTATACTTAAAAATAGTTCAGATGCTACATTTTATAGTGTGTTTTTTAACCACAATAAAAGAATAAAGCAATAAAAAATAAATAAAAGCACTACTGGCTTTTTAAAGCAAAAATAATAAGGGCGCCTGGGTAGCTCAGTGGGTTAAAGCCTCTGCTTTTGGCTCAGGTTGTGATCCCAGGGTCCTGGGATCGAGCCCCACATTGGGCTCTCTGCTCAGTGGGGAGCCTGCTTCCCTTCCTCTCTCTCTGCCTGCCTCTCTGCCTACTTGTGATCTCTGTCTGTCAAATAAATAAATAAAAATCTTTAAAAAAAAATAACAATGTATAATGTTATTATATTATATATATATAATATATATAAAGTAAAATATATGAGAGGTGCATAAGACAAGAGTGGGTTAAAGGAATTACACTGTTATAATATCTTATGTTCTTCATGAGGTAATAGATATGTCGAAAATACATACTGAAATTTCTAGAAAAATTACACATGCACATACATGTATACACCCCTACAAAACACAAAAGAGGTCAATAGAAAAGATTAGAGTCAACAGAAAAGATAAAAAGGAATACTAAAAATCTTTATATCTGTACTAGTGGAATATCAAGTTATTACACCAAGGAGAAGCAGGAAAAAAGGCATAAATGAACAACAAAACGGATGGGACAAGTAGAAAATATACACCAAGATGATTATCAGTAATTACATTAAATATAAGTGAACTAAAAAATCCAGTTAAAAGGCAGAAATCACCACACTGGATTGAAAAACAAGATGTACTACTTACCACTTGTAAGAAAAACATTTTAGGTATTAAATTAAAAAACCATAGGTTGAAAACAAGGGTGGAAAAGATATACCATGTCTATTAGTTATCTATTGCTGCATTATAGATTACCTTAAAACTTAGTGATTTAAAATAATAAACACTTATCTTCCAGTTTCTGTGGGTCAGATACCTGGGCACAGATTAGCTAAGTACCTCTGATGCAAGGTCTTTCATGAGGCAGTGTTGGTCATGTCTTCAGTCTCATTTGAAGGTAAAATTGGGGGGGGGGGGGTTGCTTCCAAGCTCACTCCAGACAAGCAAGTGAGAGGGGGGTATCCAAAAGGGAAGCCATAGTATTTTTGTAAGCTAATCTCAGGACTAGTGTCCTAGTATTCTGCTACACTGTACTTGTTAAATCCAATGGAAACCCAAGGGAAGGCAATTAAACAAGAGATGAATATTTGAGCTAAGATTATTGGGAGCCATCTTCGAGGCTATCTACCACTCCATCCAAATACCAAGCATAAGAAGGTTGATGTGGCCATATTAATATCAAAGTAGACTTTTTAAATTATTTTCATTTTTTAAAAGATTTTATTTATTTATTTGACAGAGAGAGACACAGGGAGAGAGGGAGCACAAGCAGGGGGAGTAGGAGAGGGAGAAGCAGGCTCCCCGCTGAGCAGGGAGCCCAATGTGGGACTCGATCCCAGGACCCTGGGATCATGACCTGAGCTGAAGGCAGATGCCTAATGACATGTAGGTGGCCCCAAAGTAGACTTTAAGACAAAGTGTATTACTAACAGTAAAGGGAGATATTTCTTAAAGATAAAATGGTCAATAAATCAAGAAAACAAAACAATCCTAAAAATATATGCAAGTAGCAACAAAGCTTCAAAATGTATGAAGGAAAAGTTGACAGAATGATGGGGAACAAGAGATAAATCCACAATCATAATCTGAGATTTTAATACCTTTCTATTTGTAACTGATAAGCAAAAAAAATCACATAGAAAATTTGAAAAATACTACCAATCCACCTGACTTAATTCATATTTATAGAAACTACACCTACAACAGGTTGATATACATTCTTTTCAGTGTAGAAAGCACATAGATTGTTAACCAAAATAGGCCATATGTTGACCATAAGATCAATCTCTGACTACAATAAAATTCAAATAGAAACCAATAACAGTATCTAGAAAATCCTGAAATTTTTGGAGATCAAGCAACACAATTCTAAATAATTCAGGTCAAAGAAGATATCACAAAGGAAATTAGAAACTATGTTGAAGGGGGCACCTAGGTGTTTCAGTCAGTTAAGTGTCTGACTCTTGATTTCAGCGCAGGTCAAGATCTCAGGGCTGTAGGATCAAACCCCATGTTGGACTCTATGTTCAGAAGGAAATCTGTTTGAGATTCTCTCTCTCCTCTCCCTCTGCCTCTTCCTGTTCCCTGTGCTCATGCTCTTTCTCTCCCAAATAACAAATAAATAAATCTTGTTAAAAATTAAGAAAATATGCTGAGGTGGATAATAATAAAAATATGAAGTATCAAAAATCATGAGATGCAACTAAAACAGTTCTGAAGGAAATGTATGGCTTTAAGTGGCCAAGTTAGAAGAAACAAATGTGTGAAATCAATTATCTAAGCTTCTATCTTCAGAAGCAAGAAAAAGAAGAGCATATTAAAACTAAAGTAAATGGAAGAGAGAAAGTTAGAAAAATAAAGCCAGAATTCAAAACAATTGAAAATGGAAAGACAATAGAAAAAAATCAACAAAACCAGAAGTTGGTTCTTCAAAAAGGTTAATAAAATTGGTCAATCTCTAGCAAGCTTGATCAATATATATTTTAGAAGACAAAGTGCCAATATCAAGAATGAAAGAAGGAAGATCACTAAAAGAGTAATAAAGATATATTGTTTAAAAAAAACTATGATGATAAAATTGACAACCAAGATGCATAGGACAAATTCCTTGGAAAATATTGCTTATCAAAATGAAGAAGAAATGGAAAATTGAAATAGCCAATAAAAATATTATTTTGAATTTTTAAAACTTCACACACATGAAAAAAAATCCTTCGTATAAGCCTCATTTAAGGAAGGAATCATTTAAGGAAGAAATAATACTAATAATACAAAAACACTTTCAAAAAACAGAGGAGGAAGAAACATTTTCAACTTGTTATATGAATCTGACATTATGCTGATATCAAAATCTGCTAAGCATATTATAAGAAAAGGAAATTATAGCTCAGTATCCCTCATATATGTAGATGTAAAAATCTCTAACAAAATATTAGCAAATCACTTCCAGTCATACATAGAAAGATACTGCTTTAACAAATGGATGTATATTAGATTTAAACATTCAAAAATCTTCCAAAATCATTCACATTTTCAGAATCAAGAAGAAAAATCATATGATACTCTCAATTAATTCCTCCAAAATTGACAAAATTCAACATTTAACTTAGAATTCCCAAGAAATTAAAAATATAAAGAAATTTCATCTGATAAAGAATATCTGTGAAAAATCTATACCTAATATATTTAATGATGAATCACCGGACATTTTTTTCTATGATGTAGAGAAAGGCACATATGTCTACTCTCATCTCTTCTATCCAACATTGATAGGGAGGTCCTAGACATAATAAGGCCAGAAAAATAAATAAAAGACATATAGTTAGAATAGAAGAAGTAAAACTATTTTTATTTGCAGATGATATAAGACTGTACCTAGAAAAACCTCTGGAATCTACAAAAAGCACTATTAAATTTTATTAGTGATGTCCACAAGGCTATAGGACACAAGGTCAATATATAAAAATCAATTGTATTTCTCTATACTAGCAAATTTTTGAAAATTGAAATTTAAAAAGTACAACTAACAATAACATTAAGAAAATAAAACACAGGACAAACTTAACAAAATATATACAAAAATTGAGAACTATAAAACATTACTGGGAGAAACTAAAGAAGTCCTAGATAAATATATAGAGAGATCATGTTTATGGACTGCAGATCCCATATGCCCATTCTCTTCAACTGAATTGTAAATTTAAAGATCACTATCAAAGTCTCAGCAGCCCTTTTTGGAAGAAATAGAAAAATTTATTCTAAAATTTATGAATCACCCAGGTACCCCCAATTTAAATATTTAAATATTGGGGGCTCCTGGGTGGCTCAGTTGGTTAAGCATCCACCTTCAGCTCACGTCATTATCCGAGGGTACTGGGATCGAGGCCCAAGTTGGTATCCTTGCTCAGAGGGAGGCTGCTTCTCCCTCTCCTTCTGCCTGCCACCCCCCCGCTTGTGCTCTCTCTCTCTCTAATAAATAAAATCTTTAAAAAAACCATAATTTAAAGATTTTACTTACTTTACAAGAAAGAGAGAGAGTGCATGACCAGGGGAGGGGCAGATGGAGAGGGAGAAGCAGACTGCTCACTGAGCCGAGGTTTCAGCCCCAGGACTCTAGGATCATGAACTGAACCCAAGGCAGACACTTAACTGCCTAAGTAACTGAGCCACCCAGGGACCCTAGTTTATTCTAAAATTTATTTCAAAATATAATGGCAATAAAGAAGCTTTTACACAGTAAAGGAAACCATCAACAAGAAAACAAGGCAGCCTACTGAAGAGGAGAAGTTAATTGAAAATGACGTATCTGGTAAGGTATTAATAACCAAAATGTATAAAGAGCTTATACAATCCAACACCGAAGAAACAAAAAATCTGATTAAAATGGGAAGAGGACCTGAGTGTTTTTCCAAAGATATACAAATGGCCAAGAAACATATGAACACACACTCAGTATCACTGATCACCAGGGAAATGCAAATCAAAACCACAATAAGATATCACTTCATACCTGTCAGAATGGCTATAATAAAAAAGACAAGAATAACAAGTGTTGGCAAGAATGTGGAGAAAAAGGAGCCCTCATGCACCATTGATGCAGCCGCTTTGGAAAACGGTATGGAGGTACCCCAAAAAATTACAATTGAAATACCATAGGATCCAGTAATTCCATTACTGGGTACTTACTCGAAGAAAACAAAACACTAATTTGAAAAGATATAGGCACCCCTATGTTTACTGCAACATTAGTTACAATAGCCAAGATTGAGAAGGAACCCAAGTGTCCATTTATGGATGAACAGATAATGAAGAGGTGGTGTATACATATATACAGTAGGGACTATTACTCAGCCATGAAAAAGGTGATCCCCCCCCCATTTGCAACAACATGGGTAGACCTAGAAGGTATAATGCTTAGTGAAATAAGTCAGACAGAGAAAACAAACACCATATGATTTCACTTGTATGTGGAATTTAAGAAAGGAAGGAAGGAAGAAAGGAAGAAAAAAAAGGAGACAGATAAAAGAAACAGACTCTTAAATACAGAGAACAAACTGGTGGTGCCAGAGGGGAGATAGGGGAAACAGGTGAAGGGGACTGAGAGCACACCTATGATGAGCACTCAGTAATGTCCAGAATTGTTGAGTTGTTATATTGTACACATGAAACTAAGGCTATATATTAATTATACTCCCATTAAATATATTAAATATAACACATATATTTGTATACTAAATATAATATATGTGTGTGTAATATATGTGTGTTATATATGTATATTAAATATAATATATGTGTGTGTATTATATATGTATATAATGTGTATATTATATATATATGTAATATATGTGTGTGTGTATATATACACACACTTATATATATATAATGACATTAAAATACCAGAATAATCTTGAAAAAGAACAAAGTTGGAGGATTTACCTTATCTGATTTCAAGACTTACTTTTCCTGGCAAAAGGGTTAAAAGACCAGCATAAACCCCATGGAAGTTTAGTGACTCTGCATACAGCAAAAACATTAATTGGGAAACAAAATATAAAATTCCTATTTGTTCATACCTTTTATAAAGAATTATATAAACAAGTCACCTTGATAACTTACATCACAACCCATGCTGACTATCAATAAGTGTAGCAGCAACATGTAAGAAAATAAATGTGAAGTTTAGAATACTCCAACTAAGCTAGAATTCAGCAGACCATGGAAAAAGAATGAAGAGGTTAAAGAAATAGAAGCAGAATTTAGAGTTAGTTTCAGAAGAGAATCTGACTCAGGAATAAACACATTTAGAGAAGCCATGAGAATCAAATTTAAGTGCACATATAGAAAAATGAATTGACCATCACTCCAGAAGAGGGTAGAGGTAAACATATTCCTTAGGGACATGTTAAGATCACATGATTTTACATTTATCCCTGGGATTCGGGAATATTACTTCACTCCTCCTGTTGTTCAAGTTGAGAAACACGGACATCGTTCCTGAGACTTTTCCTCTCATCATTCTCCATGACCAATCATTACCAAATTTTTATCCAGCCTATCTCAACAAGTCATCTTAAAATCATCTTCCTCTCTCCATCACCAACCAATCCAGTAGTCTAAGCTACCATCATCACTTACCTGGATTAAAGTGTCTCCTTTCGGCATCTTTCATTCTCCTCTAAACCCTCCCAATCCATTCTCCACACAATAGCCAAAGGGAGCTTTGTAAATGTAAAGGAGGGGAGGGTCGCATCACTTTCCTGGCTACACCTCTCATGCCTTCTCAGCACACTTGAAGTACAGGATTGTTAGCCTGGCCTCAAAGCCCTAAGTGATCTGAGATGTGCCTGCCTTCCCCGACATAAGGTCTAGGAGACTTGAGGCTTCCTCGTCTTGTCCACCAGTCTATCCCAGTAGATAGGACTATGTGGCACATCATATGTGCTCAATCTGGGTTCGTTGAATAAATAAATAAATGCTAGTTCCTTTAACCAGGAGCCAAAAACACTTGTTTCTTGAAGGGGGTTGTCTTCCTGGGAAGAAAGAGCCCTTTCCTGACCAAAGCATGGGATATGTTCATTAAAAATAGCTATGCTTTGGGGGCACTTGAGTGGCTCAGTCAGTTAAGCGTCTGCCTTCGGCTCAGGCCATGATCTCAGGGTCCCGGGATTGAGCCCCGCATCGGGCTCCCTGCTCAACGTGAGTCTACTTTATTTCCTCTCTCCCCCTCCGCCCATGTGCACGCGCGCTCTCTCTGTCTCTGAAATAAATAAATCTTTTTTAAAAAACAGGGATATTTTCCCGTTGTGAGCAAAAAGGTAAGGAAAGAGATGATGCTGTGCCACACAGATTAGTATATGCGCAAAGGTGGAGGTGCAAATACAGGGAGAAGTGGATTGGAGAAGGACCGTTACTTAAAAAAAATGGGCAAGAGGGTGGAGAAAGAGAAAAAAAACAAAGCAAAAAACCTATAAGAGCAGGAAAAGAAAATGTAGAAATAGCGGAGCATATAAGAAGTAGCAGATGGGGCCCACATGATTGGAAGAGGAATATCGAAGTGGTCTTTTGATACGGTTTGCAAAGGAGCCTGCGGGGCCTCGGCAGCCACCAGAGCAGCAGAGACGTTCTGCTGCTGGAGGGACAGTCCCCTGCGCAGGACAGCGGGACTGAGCTGAGCCGTCGCAGGACAATCGCCAGAGGAAGGAGGCACATCAGGACAAGAGAGAGACAAAGTGAAATGCAGAACGGGCCACCTCTGTCTATAGGCTATTGACTGGTTCTCATGTGGAAAGAAATTAATCATTTAAACAAGACTTATTTGCATAAATCGACTTGTAGACAGAGTGAGCTAAGCTGTCCGTCATTAGCCATGAGTATGTCAAGCTCTGATTTTTGTCGATGGTGAGTGACAAATCCTTTTCAGATAACTCCTTTATGCTGCTAATCTCAGTTCGAGAACCTGGTCAGCTTTTTGTTGTGTCTGGCGGTGTTAGCGTTAGCTGCCCTCGCGGTAGCGTCCCCTGCCCTGGGATGGAGGATGGCCCTGACAGGCAAGCCCGGACACCCAAAAGCTGCTGGTAAGGAGCTGGTTTCACCTCTTCCCTGAACTTGTCCTCCACGTCGCTATCCCATGGACCCTAACCCACACGCTGCGCCCTGCACTGTCCTGGGAAGGTTTTGTCTCCTCTTGGCTCAGTGGCCGTCTCCTTCATTCTCCTCCGTGTCTTCTGCTGTTCTGGTGCACACGCCTGTGCACACACTCACTCCCACTCCCCTCTGGCTCGTTCTCCCTCTCTCCTTCTTATTCTCCATCTGGATTTCTCTCTGGTCTCTGTTTCTTTTACTTTTTAACTTGGACTCTATGGATAACTTGTGGGTCAGAAGAATGAACCGTCCCTCAGGTACCATGAGAAAGCTGGGAAGCAGGCTTTGGTTTCTCTACCTGTTCCCTTCCAGCTCGCACACGTAGGTCACCACTGGGGACCAGTCAAAGGCCCCTGGTTCCTTCTTCAGCCACTTCTGCAGCTCCCGCAGGTTCTGGTCCGTATAATCGGTGACAATGATCTCCTTGAAGGATTCACAAGCAGAAAGGAGCTGGTAGATGGTGGGGCCGGAGCCAATGTCGATGAGGAGGTCCCCTTTCACGCCATCTGGTTTAGAGGAGGCAACAAGGAAAGGGGTTCGGACATCCTATGACGGCAGCCAGAGCTGATACACACAGTCTTCACTCGCACTGTGTGAGAGAGCCCTAAAGACAGACCAGCTCTCTACTCATTCAACCCTCAAATCCTTTTTTAAATATCTTTGCATTTTCCATTCCCCAATCCAGGCTGGAGGCATGCTTCTGGGATATTTTTAGGTGCAGGAGAAGGAAGACAAGATCTACATCTGGTTACAGACCTCTGATCCAGAAAGACTGCTAAACAGAAAATGTAAAAACTATTAAGGAATACTTCTGGGGAAAGTTAAAATTGTTTTTTAAATTGGGTCATTACGTCTCTCTCCAGAAAGCATCCAATTCTTCCTACGTTGGGAGGTCTTTTATCTCATGCACACTCGCAACATTCCTTTGAGTTAGAGTAAGTACTAGAATCTTCACTTTTTAAGCGGCCCATCATGGTTAAATGGCTGGCACTGGTCACCTAACAAACTTCTGGCTTCCCTTTGCACAAACACATGAGATCGTGCATATAAAAGCTCTTTGTAAATTGTAAAATATCCATACCAAAAAATCATTGGTGTTCATTCTCCTTAAATACATAAGTAACATCGAAAGGGCTGTCACATAGCAATGATTAGACACAAGCCCAGCCCTGCCCTGACATTTCGTCTGTATGTCTCATAGTTTGGCGGAGAGACACACAGATAACATACAAACTTACCCAGGCAGAATATCTTGAAGAGATTTTTCAGGAGATGCCTGAGAATCTCATTTTCTGCAGAGTGTTTGGACCCAAAGTTGTAATATTTTTCCAGGTAATCCCGAGGGTTAAAATGTCTCAGGTAAGTGTCCTTGGAGGTGAAGCTAGTTTCCATTGTGGCTCGCTCTTGTGTCCACCACCCTCCCACCCTCTCCTCCAGAACCCATGCAGTCAATGTGCAAAAGTTGTCTTTTTAAGTCCCAAGCTTCAATCTTTCTTCTGTTAGAGCTCAGCCCACGCCTTAGAGACCAATGTTTGGTTAAACACTAACAGAAATGCACCAAGAATGTTTTGGCTGTCCTAGGAGGTGATGAAACTTTTGGGCAAGGGCGCCTACGAGATGTGTGTGTGGGAAGGGGAGGGCTGTGAGCTACATGCAGTTCTCGGCCAAGGGGTGAAGTTCAAGTGCGGGAAGAATCATCTGGGCTCATCTGGGAAATCATTTAGCTCACAGAAGAACCACGAAGTTTGGAGAGGTGGGTCTTCTCCCCAGAGCAACATCATTCTCGTAATGATTCTCCCAAGAGAGTCACAAGGAATGGTTTAAATTTAACGGTCATAAAGGAAGAGGAGAAAGAGGATTAGGAAATGTCTTTAGAGCTAAGGAACATTGGCTAAAGAAGGAATTGCAGATGAGAGAGGGTAAAAGAGCAATTTTTAGAAACCCGGATAAGGTTTCCTCCAATTCTGGGAAGGCCACATTCCTGTAATCTTCTTTTCAAGCTCTACACGCCCCTCACTTCCCTCCCTGTGCACCCACATCTCCCCAGCAGCTGCCAGTTCTCCACATCTGGCAACCACCTCCTCCCCAAGCCTCCCCACTCATTTCAATCCATTCAAGTCCTGATGGTCCTTTCAAGGGGAAATTTGGAGAACTTCAAGAACTCCTTACCTTCCCTTTTCTGGACTCACATTGCCCTTAGAATTAGCTCATTCAGCCGAACCCTTGCCTCTGTCATTCGTGTATTTGTTCCTGGTTTTGTCCGTGTCAATCTTACTTCCCAAACTAAGCATTCACGGGAAGGATGCCTGAAAACCACCTTTAGATCAAGGCCTATGGCTTAGCCCCCTGCCTATCACACTGACCAAGGAGGTGTTCAAAACACTGGTTGATTAGTTGACTCTTGTCATATCGCAGCAAAATGCAATCACAGTTGAGTGCCCCATATTCCACGGGAGATGACTTCGTAAGAGCCCATCTGGCTACCAAGCAGAGAAACTCACTCAAAGAAGTTCAAGTGAAAAAGGAATTATTAATAGGAGAATATAGTGGAAACACATTGCAGGGTATCTAACTGGTTCTCATGAACCAGAAAGTCATTAGGCAACTAATTTCTCTCCCCCTCTTTCTCTTCCTCCTTTCCTCTATCCCTTTGTCTCTCTTTGGAGGGCGAGGGGCCTTGATTCTCTGCAAACTGGCTTCTCTTACTCATCCACTACACATGGCTCCATTTGGACCATTCCCTGTGCTGGTCTCTGCACCTGACCTTACAGAATCTTCTAACCTACCTCCTCACAGCTGGCCAGCTGGGTCTGCATGATCCAAATCCAGTTCCTTAAAGAGAGAATCTGCCTGGTCAAGTATGGGTCAGTCATTGACTCTTCTCAGCAAATATGAGGGTTGGGAAGGAGATCTGTGTGGTAATGAGACTGCCCTTCACAGGGACTTAGATGGAACAGACAAATTGTCTCATATTACTGTGACTTTGGACCTGCAAAGTCAAATCACAGATGGGAAGGATGTAGAACCAATTCAGAGATGTCTGTGAGTGGCTTGAAGGCACCACAGCTAATACACCCTACTTCTCCCAACTACCCGGGAAGTGGAGTCCATCCAGCAGGAAGCATCCTGAACTCAAAGTCAAAAGACACAAATTGCCATCCTGATTTGCCACCAACAATTCATAGGACAATAGTGGTTAGAAAAACTAACTTTTGAGATCTGGAAGCCTCAGTGTTGGCACATAAAATGGGATGATAAGAATATAGGAGAGGAAAAAATTTCTCATTTCCCATCTTTGGGTTTCTGGCTGGACCTAAGAATTGACTGAGAAGAAGAAACTGACACGAGCCAGATTAATTTCTTACATGTACATAGGAGGCTTCCCAAGAGAATGAAGACCTCAAGAAGTGACCATAGCAGGAAGCTTTTATATGTTTAGACAAGGAAACAGTATGTGAAGAATTGACAAGGCAGAGGGGTTTGACCTAAGGGTAGTAAATGATAAATAAGTAAGAGGGTAAGGTTGGTTTAATAGGGTTCACGTGCACAGATTTCTCTGTACCAAATTCCCTGTCTCTGGTCATAAGAATGTCTTCCTTCCTCCTGGTACAGGGAGGGTACCCTTCATAGGGGACTTTTATTTCCTGCTTTCAGGAAGAAAAAGGAGGATCACGGTGTCCTTCTTGGGTCCACTGGTTTTTTTGAATGCCTTTAATTCAAAATAATCAAATGCCAAAGTGACATACGTTAAGGTGATGTAATTTGGTTTTCTTTAATGGCATCTTTTGTGTTCAATGTTCTTTGTTCAAGGTGTTGAGAAATTTAAACCATAGCTTCCCTCCCATTGAATCCTTACCTTGGGAAACAGACCCTCTTACCACTCATAGGTTGGTTTAACAGGAACTTTAAAAATAGTGGTTCTGTAGCTTATATGCGGCTTTGTGACTACATACCCCTTGCCCCTCATCCCATCATTAATTTTTTCCTGCCCTTTTAGGAAGTTGCCAAGATTTATAGTTAGAATCAGATTTCACTGTAGATAGAAATCTGCTCCTGTAGCCACTGCACATGAATGTCTGTTATCATCAGGAATGCATGAATATACAAATACACATGTGGCAAAAATGCACTTCCAAAATCAACAGCCTCTGGAAGCTTTTCTAGAATGAAAAGGGTTTTGTTTTTGGGTTTTTTTTTTTTCTGCTTCAGGGTTAACATAGACTCTATGAAAACAAACTGTTGAATCATATAAAACAAAGATCAGATTTTTAAATCAGATCCTGAATGGTTCCAACAAAAATTTAAATTTGTGGTTTATTTCATTATCCCTGTAAGGGCCTACTTAGCCAGAGCAAGCCATTTTGTTGTTTATGCAGTAAACTTAGATTGACCCGGCCCCCCGTCCCCCACCTCACCGAGAATCTTACTTAGAAACAAGTCCGGGAAACCAGTAAAATATGGCTGACCAGCCCCTGATAACAGAGCCCATATACCAGGACGTGTCAGGTCAGGGGGAGATAACAGAGCCCAGAATGCAAGGATGAGTCAAGCCAGGTGGAGGCATCCAATCAGGAAAGCACCTCCCTAAACACCAAAGAATGTGGGTCCTGCCTTTTGGGTGACTTTCGGATGCCAATTCTGACCAGAGTGATAGACTAGTTCAAATAGCTACTATAGGGTGTGGCCAGGCTCAACTACATGGCCTTTGCTCTATAAAAGTTAGTCTGTGAGGCTGGGAGGGGTCGCCTTCTCTGTGAGAGGTGGCCCCAGCTGGTCGGTTTGATTCTTGCTGCTTGGCATAAAATAAAGCTTTGCTTTACCTTTGCTTTGTATCGGTCTTATTCCTTTGTCCACGGACCCTTCAATCCCAAACTGCATTTTCCCATTTTCTTTCTCAATGGTCCACTGTGGAGTTTTTCTCAGAAGCAATTAACCAAAAACCCTCAACTCCTTTCCCTAGCCATTGTGGCTAAAAAAAAAAAAAAAAAAAAAAAGGAACGTCACATCCCAAGCCTAAGAAAGATGTATACATGAAATGCTTCTTGCTTTATCCTTATTATTTGGAGTCCCTGGGTATCTTATTTTCCTTTTGAAATGAATTCAAGAACAGTGAATATTCTGGAGGCGAGCACGAGAGAAGTCCTTGAGCAGAGCTACAAAAGTATAGCTCATGGACACTGAAGGGCACATCAGCTTTTCCAGTGGCCTTCCTGCCAGAACTGTATTCCATGATGATCCCAACAGGCTCCCGTGATCAAAAAAACTGATAATGTCTTGGGCATTGGCTTGGGAAAGCAATCCTCTCATGTGGACAAAACGTAGTGAAGACAGTTCCAAAATTAATAGCTTCTGGAAGGAGCAAAGAGCAAGAAGGAAGGAAGAAAGGAAGAAGAGAGGCAGAGAGAGTGAACGGGAGGGAAGAATGGAGAAGTGGAAGAAGTCAAGAAAGCAAGCCCCTCGCACACAGCTGGCAGCGTGGGCCATTGGTGGATGCCCTTCCCATGTGGTTGGCTCATAAAGCATGTGTTGGTTACCTCAGGTGATGACCTCGTGGGAAAAGAGTTCTACAATACTGGTGCACAAAAGAGCAAGGTCTGAGACACAAGAAAGAATGAAGGGCCCCTGGATGGCTCGGTGGGTTAAGCCTCTGCCTTCAGCTCAGGTCATGATCTCGATCTCAGGGTCCTGGGATCGAGGCCCATGTTGGGCTCTCTGCTCAGCAGGGAGACTGCTTCCTCCTCTCTCTCTCTGCCTGCTTGTGATCTCTGTCAAATAAATAAATAGAATATAAAAAAGAAAGAAAGAAGAACAAACAAGGACCCTAACTTGTGGGCGATTCTAATAGACATATAAAAAATAAGATCAGAGAGCGCCTGGGTGCCTCAGTCGGTTAAGGGTCCAGTTCCTGATTTCGGCTCAGGTCCTGTTCTCGGGGTTGTAAGATCGAGCCACACATGAGGCTCCACACTCAGTATGGGGTCTGCTGGAGATTCTCTGCCCCTCTTCCCACTCATGCTATCTCTCTCTAAATAATTAAATGAAACCTTTAAAAAATTTTTAAGAAGTAATGTCGTATGCGGTTAAAAATAAGCAAGATGGAATTAAAAGACACAACAGCAACAGCCTGTAAGTTTCAGGGGAGTGTAAATACATGGGGTTGAAGTGTTCTAGGTCCTTGAATTATCCAGGAAGCATAAAAGTATAGATTATCTTTAGACTCTAGTAAGTCAACAATGCATATTGTCACTCCAAACACTTGATGGTGTACTGCCCATACTCCCCTGGCACTTGTCATGCCTGTTAATGTTTTTCTACTGCAAGTACCTGAGCCTGAGGCTTTTCTCTGGTTGTAGGGCAATGTTTGGCCCCTACACAGAGCAGGACAGAAAACATGGGGAGCTTCTTCAACAGTCCTCAGGCCCTCACCCACTGACAGATGAGAGAGGCTGAATAATTATGCCAGCTTCCTCACTCCTGCAACAGGAATGCTGTGACATGTTCTCTGCATTCTCACAGAAGTCCCAGCAGGAGTGAGTGAGTCCCAGCTGCCCACAGCAGGAGCTGGCTCATGAGTGGGGTCTGATTGGCTCCCTTTCTTTCTGTCACTTTCTCACATCTCACCAGTGCCTTGTGGGATGCAAAGTAAAATACCTATACTCTGATTTTAGGCATTACAAAAATAACTCAACTAAATTAGTAGAGAAGAGGAAATGGAATGACCAAAAAAAAAAAAAAATCAATTCAGGGCGCCTGGGTGGCTCAGTGGGTTAAAGCCTCTGCCTTCGGCTCGGGTCATGATTCCAGGGTCCTGGGATTGAGGCCCACATCAGGCTCTCTGCTCAGCGGGGAGCCTGCTTCCCTTCCTCTCTCTGCCTGCCTCTCTGCCTACTTGTGATCTCTGTCTGTCAAATAAATAAATTAAAATCTTTTAAAAAAATCAATTCAGAAAGAGGCAAGAACTAAGAGAGAGAGAGAGAGAGAGAGAAGACACAATATAGATCTGTCAGGACAAAAAAAAGTGTATTTAAGAAGGCAGGTGATGTGGAGTTATAGATAGACAAAAATATCAGTAAAAACACGTAATACAGACAAAAATATCAGTAAAAACACGTAATACCTGAGCAGAGGATTCATCAGCTGGACTTACTAGATGTGTATAATATACCATATCCAATACTTACACGTTTGTTTCAAGAATACACAGGTCTTTAAAAATTACCCCACACTTGCTCACAAAGCAAGCCTCCATGTATTTCAAAGGACTGAAATGATATAGAATATATTCTTTGACCAACACGTTTAAGTTAAAAGTCAAAATACAAAAAGATAACTAGAATATCCTTATATGTTTGGAAATTAAGAAATGTATCAATAAATAACTTAGAGCTCAAAAAAAGCAATCATAGTGAAAATTATAAAATAGTTTGAACTGAGTAGTAATAAAAGCGCTACATATCACAATTGGTGGGTTAAAGCCAAAAGAGTATTTAGGGGGAACTCTACTCCTCAAATGTACACACTAGTAATGTAAACGGGGTTATGAAGTTAGAAGAGGAATAGCAAGCAGACATAAATAGGAAGAAAATAATAATACAGACCAGAAACTAATAAAGTAAAAAGCTAAGATCCAATAGGGAAGATCAGCAAGGCTCAGAAGTCAGCTCTCTGAAAAGACTAATATAACTAGCAAATTTCTGGTTGGAATGATCAAGGGAAAAAAGAAAGAGAGAGAGAGAGAGAGAGAGAGAGAGAGAAAGGCACATACACCCAATGTCAAGAGTGAACATGGAAAACTCATGGTCATACTGCAGATATTTCAAAGGTGGTAATTAGACATCATGAGTAACTTTATGACAATATATTGAAAATTTAGATGTGTAAATTCCCAAGTAAATATACAACACATGCAAAACCTGAATTGTCCTGTAAACATCAAAGAACTTAAACTGAACACGGTTCCCACACAAAACCTTCAAGGCAGAGGCTTCACAGGTGAGTTCTAGCCTACATTCAAGGAATCAATAATTTTAGTCTTCTACAAACGCTTCCAGAATGTAGAGAACGAGAAAACAACCCTCAACTAATTTTGTAAGTTCAGCAAAACCCCAGTAGCAAGGTACTATGGTTATTTATGAGAAAGAAAAATTACAAACTAAAAAATCACTCATGAATACAACTACAAAATCCTAAACAAATTATCATGTAGTCCATAAAATAGCAAACACTTACACCGGGCTTACGAGGTGCTAGACCCTGGTTTAGGCATTTTGGATGTGTTACTGAAGCTGACAGTGGTTCTCTGTGAGAGGTACTATAATCTCCATTTCAGGATATGAGGCACAGAGAGGTTCAGTAGCTTGCTCGGGTCATCCTTGCTAGGTAGTAGTATGGCTGGGGTTCAGACCTATAGAGTCTGACTCAACAGCCTATTCTTTTAGTAGTTACACTATGACCAAGGTAGATTTATTGCAGGAATACAAGGCAATTTAACATGCAAAAATCAATTAGTATCAATTATATTTACATATCAAAGGAGAAATGCCTTCTGATCATTCAACAGACATCCAGTGGGGGGAAGCTCAAAGTCCACTTCCATTCCCAACAACAATAAAACCTCTTGGCAAACTAAGAATAGAATGTAACTTCCTTAATGAGATAAGGATTATCTACAAAAACTTCAACAAATATCATATTTAATGATGCCACATTTAAAAGCTTTCCCTTCAATTTGAGGACAGAGAAGAGAATGCTGATGATTACCAATTTTATTCAGTGTTCTATCAGGGGTCTTGGACAAGTAGATAAGAAATATAAATAAAAGGTATAAGGATTGGAAACAAAAAGATATAATTATTATTTTAAATGGAGAGTGATGATATATAGAGAATATTTTAAATCACCTACAAAGAAACTACTGGAATCTGAGTTTAGCAAAGTTTCTGGATACAAAGTGAATATAAAAAACTTAATTATTTCTAACCAGCAACAGTTATAAAATGAAATTTAAAACAGACTTCATTCACAATGGCATTAAAAAATGAGAAGTACCTAGGAATAAATCCAACAAAATATGTACAAGATATTAATGGAGAAAATTATAAAATTTTATTAAAAGACATTAAAGAAGACCTAAATAAATGGAGAAATAGACCACTTCATGGATTGAAGGACTCAATGTTGTAAAGATGTCATTTCTCTCCAAATTGATTTATAGACTCAGTAAAATCCCAATTAAAGTCCCAATAGGTTTTTGTTGGAACTTGACAAGCCAGTTCTAAAATTTATATGACAGTGCCAAGGGCCAAGAGTAGCTACACTTGAAGCAGAAAAATAAGGCAGGAGGACTGGCTCTTCCAGATATCACACTTATTATAAAGCTATAGTAATGAAGACCGTATGGTATTGGTGTAAGGATTGACAAATAGACCAATGAAATAGCAGAGAGCCCATAAACAGACCCATAACTTTATCAACATTTGATATACAGCAGAGGTGGTTATCCCAGATCAGTGGGGGAAAGACAGAGTTTTCAATAAATAGTGCTGGGGTAATTGAGTGTCCATAGGGGAGAAAATGGAATCAGACCTTCTCTAAACAGTATACACAAAAATCAATTCAAGTGGATTAGAAACTATAGATGCTGGGCAAAACTCTAAGGATTTAGAAGGTAGCATAGAAGAACATCTCCATGACCTTGAGGGTGGAGAAGGATTTCTTAAACCGGATACAAAAACCATTCATCGGGAGTCTGAGATTTATAAATTTGAGTATGTTGCAATTAGGAACATCTGTACAACCAAAGACACATTAAGAGAGCAAAGGGATGGGGCGCCTGGGTGGCTCAGTGGGTTAAGCCTCTGCCTTCAGCTCAGGTCATGATCTCAGGGTCCTGGGATCAAACCCCTCATTGGGCTCTCTGCTCAGCAGGGAGCCTGCTTCCTCCTCTCTCTGCCTGCTTATGATCTCTGTCTGTCAAATAAATAAATAAAATCTTTTAAAAAAGAGAGAGAGAGAGAGCAAAGGGAGAAGCCACAGAGTGGGAAACAACCCTACAACTCGTAAAACTGACAAAGGACCAGGATCCAGAATTTATAAAGAACTTCTGTGAATCCAAATGAAAATAAAGAACAACCCAGAAGACCTGAACAGACCCTTTTGAAGAAAGAAGATCCAAATGGCCAATAAACCCATGAAAAGATGCTTAATCTCATCAGTGAATTGTAAATTACGAGATGCTACTACACAGCCATCAAATTGGCAAAAATCATACAAATGGCTAATAGACACGTGAAAAAATGCTCGACATCATTAGCCATCAGGGAAATACAAAACAAAGCCACAATGAGATAACACCTTATTCCAGTTAGAATGGCAGAAATTAACAAAACAGGAAACAACAGATGGTGACGATGTGGAGAAAGGGGAAAGCTCTTATACCGTTGGTGGGAATGCAAGTTGGTGCAGCCACTCTGGAAAAGAATATGGAGATTCCTCAAGATTTTAAGAATAGAGCTACCCTATGAGCCAGCAACTGCACTCCTGGGTATTTACCCAAAGATACATAGTGAAAAGAAGGGCCGTGAGCACCCCAATGTTCATAGCAGCAATCTCCACAACAGACAAACTGTGGAAAGAGCCGAGATGCCCTTCAACGGATGAATGGATAAAGAAGATGTGGTCCATATACACAATGGAATATTACTCAGCCATCAGAAAGGATGACTACCCACCATTTGCATCAACGTGGATGGAACTGGAAGGGATTATGTTAAGTGAAATAAGTCAAACAGAGAAAGACAATTATCATATGGCTTCACTCATATTTGGAACATAAGCAATAGCACGGAGGACCATAGAGAAGGGAGGGAGGGAAATACAAAGGGGGAGAAATCAGAGAGGGAGATGGACCATGAGAGACTATGGACCCCGAGAAATAATCTGGGGGTTTCAGAGGGAAGGAGGGTGGGGGAAAGGGTGTAACAAGGTGATGGGTATTGAGGAGGGCAAGTGGTGGGATGAGCACTGGGTGTTATAGTTAACTAATGAATTGCTGAACACTGCATCAAGGACTAATTACGTACTGTACCGTGGCTACCTGAACATAATAAAAAATAAAAATAAAATAAAAATAAATATAATGAGAAATTGGCAAAAATCACATCGGCCAGCACCAAGGACCTGGACCGCAGATATTCTCATGTCTTTCTAGTGGGCGTATAGACTGGTGCACCATTCTGGAGACTAGGCTGCCATGAACTAGGGGAGTTGGGTTGGGCACACGCTGTGTCCACCAGTGGCACAACCAGGGTCATACCTAGAGCAAATCTGGCAAAGACACGTGATCTTCTCCGCAGAGTGGTTTGAAAATAGCCCCCAACTAGAAACAACCGAAATGCCCAGCAACAGTAGAATAAACACATCAGAGTAGAGGGTCATGAAAATGTGCCAAGTATAGCTATGGACATCAACGTGGGCAGTTCTCCAAAGGGCGCCACGGGAAAGAAGCAAGTCCTAAAGGAGATGTACCTTTTTGTCCCAATTATATAAAGTTCAAAACAGGCAAGAGTAAACAATATTATTTAGCACTGCCTACATGAGTGGCAAGCTGTAAAGAGAAACAAGAGAGGTCAGGAGACTGGTGGGCTTGGGCGGGAAAGAAGGTGGTGTGGCCCCGGGGACAGAAGGGGATGTCTGGTTTCTCAACGTGGGGGCAGTGACCGGGTGTTCACTTTCTATTAATCTTCATAATGTGCTTTATGAACACTTCTGTATGTATGATTAACCCTGCGATTAAAATAAAAAATCCTACATGTCTAGATGCAGAGTCGCTTTTGAAAGGAGCGTAGGTAGGAAGATGAAGGTACGTGATCACAGAGATGTCCCCCAGTTTCGTCTATGAGCATCCCCCAGCGCGGCTCCTTTTACTCGGTTTTACCCAATGGGGTTAAAGCATTCAAGGGCACTGAAGGACAAATGGCTGTTCCAACAGAAATGGGGCAAGGAAGGTGGGGAACATAACAGAAACCTCCACTCAAGCTTCCCTCCAAGCTTCTCTTTCCAATGCTGGAAAAAGTGCTTCAGACATCAAGGCCCACTTTAGATCAGAGGCCCGGAATGCTCCAGAAATGATTCAGACTCCAGTAGGCAGGGATGCCTCCTCTCACACGCCATGGCTTCTGCTTATGCCAGAAAGATCCGTACACCCAGGAACAACGCAGCAACTAGGAGTCGGCTCCGACCACCGCTGGAGGGGGCTGGGGGGGTTCGCTCTCTGGGACAGAGAAGCACCTCCGCTGGGCCTCTTCCCGGTTCCCCGCTCAAAGCAGACCCGCAGCCGGGTGTGAGCCCTCGGGTCAGAACCCAGGGCAGAGCCAAATGAAGCAACTCCCAGAGTCCTAGGCACCAGCCTTTTGGAACTGCTCGTGGGCTTGGTAATTAATAATAAATAAACAAAATTACAAGCGAAATGATAACTCATCAAATTTGATGTGGTCCCACAGGGCCTGCTTTAGGTTTTAATGAGTACATATGGTGAGTCCAGGAATGATTAATCCGAGCCTTCAAGGCAAGGAGGCGGGAGGGCGGGGGGGCCCTTTCCTGGAGTCCACAGCCTCTGGGCGCCCCGCTCTTGTCAGAGCCCCGGCCGTCTGTGGGGAAGGAAAGCGGCTGGTCCAACCACCCTCCAGGGGACCCTGTGTGCGCGCAAAGAGCTGCCTTTCTTAGGCTCTAACGTGCAACCTCTCACGGAGCTTTGGGTTGAAACCCCACAGCCACACAGACACTGATCAGGAACTCTGGTTCTCTGATTGTCTATACTCACAAGTCTCCATATTTTAAGTGGCCACTGAATCCCTTGCTGGGGTTGTGAGAAGCTTCGAGAAGGAGGCCAGGGCAGGGAAGGAGAGAAAGGGCGCAGGGGGCGAGCATCTCCTCTGGAGGAGAGCAGTGACGGGAGAGGAAGGAGACCCCGGGTGGGGGCGGCGGAGGGAAGAGCAGATTCCCGAGCCTCTGCTGGGGCCAATTCCATAATCCAGCAAAGGGGTGTCCAGCCCCAACTCACCCCTGTAGCAAGTCTTGTGACCTAAAAGGAGATGACATTCAAGGGCCTGTGGCAGAGCAGGGGTCCAGTGGCGTTTCGGTGGCAGGTGGCCAGCCTGCTGGAGGGGGGCATGGGGCAAGCAGGAATCCCAAAGTTCCTGAGGCTGAAAACCAGGGCAGGGCCCCCACGCCGAGACCTGGGCTTGCTTCTGTGCAGAATGGATGGTTTCGCTTTCCTTCGTCATTGGTGTGATGTTCCTTCAGTCTGTGCTTACTTACAATACTGGCTAGGACCTGATTTAAGCCTGTCTTCTCTGTTCTGTTGATTTTTTTCCCTGCTTCCTGCTAATTACCACAGCGGTATAATACATACATTTGGCACACCTGTCCAGCCACTAATAATGGGATACAGATAGAAGGCTAACATATTTCACTCTTCTCTCCCTCTGTTTAATGCAGATATGAAAAGCAACCCGTTTGATGTTCTGAGTACAAGCTGTTTGGACGAAGATTGGCTCTTGTAATCTGTTCCTCTTTCGTTGTGTTTTGTTTTGTTTTTGAGAAAGCACGAGGTCAGGTGATTAAAAGGGAATGCTTATGAAATTGGGAAATGAGCAGTAAAGGCTGAATGTGGGCTTTCCATAAAAGTGGAGGAGAGGTGTCACAGCCTCCTGGGAATCCGATTTGTAAAGGAAACACATGCGCCGCGTGTTGTTGGCAAAGGTGGTGGGGGGCCGTTCAATCCTGTCTTCTTCATCCCCTCCCATCTTCCATCCTCACACCCACTTTCTAAGGGGTCAGTGTGTGTTCTTTTCTTTATGTGTATTTTTGTGCATTAGGTACAGTTGTTTTTATATGCACATGCTTTTATTTATGTCATTTTTCACTATGCCCATAAGGCTTGTGCACATTTCTAGGTGTACATGTGGGCTGTTACTTCTTGCCATTCCGAGACTGGCATCCCCCCTTTTCCGAGTCTATTCCCCCTGGCATGGAAACCCAGATTGCCTCTAATGCCCTAACACAGTTTCTGTAAATGTCTGTGTCTCCTCTGTGCAGACCTGGGTGGGAATTTCCACAGGGTATATTCCCAGAAGTAGAAATGCCAAGTCATTAGTCAATTAAACATTCAATTTTCATAAGACACAGCAGAGTGTCCCCTGCAAGACTATACCAGTCTACATCCCCATCAACAGTACGTGGGAGTGCCTGTAATCACCAATACACCCATACACACCTCCAACCCCTACCAAAATTCTTGGAATGATCTACTTTACCAATTTTTGCCTAATGAAAATAAGTAAAGTTAGACAATTTTTTTAAAGGAAGCTCCATACCCAACCTGGGGCTTGAAATCACAACCCTGAGATCAAAAGTCACATGCTTTACCACTAAGCTAACGAGGCACCCCTACAATTTTTAAATTTCACCTTTCTCTGATCAATTTGAGCACATCTAAAGTTGCAGATCCGTGGGGTAAGGTTAAGTGTTATAACAACCCCCACATGTCAGTGGCTTAAAGTCAGTGATTCCTTTTTTTCTTTGGATGTTTTCCTCATCCAAATCTGTGTGTATATATACATATATATATATATGTAATATTTTATTTATTATAATAAATAAATATTTTATTTATTATAATAAATAAAATATCAATGTTTATTAATATTAATTAATAATTTATTAATAATAGAATAATAATAATATTTATTTATTTATCAGAGAGAGAGAGAGAGAGTGTGAGAGCGAGCACACAAAAGCAGGCAGAATGGCAGGCTGAGGTGGAGAGAGAAGCAGGCTCCCCGCTGAGCAAGGAGCCTGATGCGGGACTCCATCCCAGGATCTGGGGATCATGACCCATGCCAAAGGCAGTGGCTTAATCGACTGAGCCACCCAGGCATCCCCAAATCTGTATATTTTGATTTGTATATTTTTTTGCATCTTCTAGAAGGTGCTGGTTCCCTGTTGATTTTATCTATTGCAAATATTTCTTCCAATCTGCCTGATCACTTTGGCTATGGTCTTCTTTTTTTTTTAAGATTTTATTTATTTATTGGACAGAGAGAGACACAGCGAGAGAGGGAGCACAAGCAGGGGGAGTGAGAGAAGGAGAAGCAGGCTTCCCGTGGAATAGGAAGCCCAATATGGGGCTCGATCCTGGGACTCTGGGATCATGACCTGAGCTGAAGGCAGAGGCTTAACCCACTGAACCACCCAGGCGCCCTAGCAGTCTCAGTTCTTATGTGACCTAGTTAATCAATATTTAGACTTTTGGTTTTTGATTTTGTGTTTTTATTTGCTTATAGTTTTAACCTCTGAATTCCTCTTAAAACTACCCCGTCACACCTTCCTTTCCCAATTGCCGCACGAGTCCCCAGTTTGCAGGGGAGCCACTTGTTAAGGCAAAGGGCAGTGGAAGGTCCCAGAGGAAAAAGCCCAAAGAAACGAATTGCCCAGCTTCCAAGTCTTTCCCCTAACACCCAGTTTTTCATAATGCTGCGGGTCCTGGCCTGGAAAATCTCAGTTCTCCAAGGCTGCTGCAGGAATGCAAAAAACTGAGCAGGAAGCCCTTCCAACAGGCTGGAGAGTCGGGCAAGAGTCAGACCAGAGCCTGCGCCGTTGAAACGGCTGCGACAGTGAAGAGGATTATCCTGGGACTTTTTCAGACACACTGGAACCTCTTTCAGTCTCCCTTGACTTTGATCTCTTGCTCACCATTTTGCCTTGCCCGAAAAGCCCTGCTCTACCTTCGCTTGGTTAAACCCCCTTATCCGCAAGGCTTCCAGGAAGCCCTCTGTGACCTCACCCACCCCACCTCCACACCTGTGTGTTCCCCGGGACCTGTCCTAGTCTCCTGCTGAATTGACAACACTGCATGGTAGTGGCTCCTTGGCCACCTGACTGAACTTTTCGGAAGAGCCGGAGTCCAGTTCCCCCTTGTATAATCAGCACCAGCATGAGACCTGACCCGTGCATTGGCATTAATGGCTGTAGAGAGGATCTGATGGGCTTTCTACGCCCTATCCCTGCACCAGGCCCTCCTGCCCAGCTTCATGGACTTTGGGGAGATTTTCACTCCAGTGAAGAGGGCCCAGAAGAATTCCGCTCCAGCAGCCAGCTGGGGTGCCTCTCCCTTGCTCTGTCACCCAAGCTATTTATGGGCTGATCTCTCTCCAGCCAGGCCCCGCGGTGCAAGGATCTGGGTTAGCTCTCCTGGGCCTCAGCTTCTGTTGTGGAAGCGGAGGTGGGCAGCAAGTCTTACATATGGTTGCGTGAAGGTCAGTGAAAATCAGGGCGCTCTGTGTGGGCAGTGGCCCTCCTCTCCCGGATTCCCACATTCGGGGTCCACTTTGAACAGGAGAGCCGGCCTCAAAAAGCAAGGTTGAGGGAAGACGGTCCTCTGCCCCATGGGCCTTGCAGCTTGTCAAGCTCGGGGCTCGACTGCCCCCTTGTGTCCAGAGAGTGAAGGACAAGGGAAACGATCCCAAACAGGTTTAGGACGGGTCCCCAGGGAACCGTCCTGCTCTCCTGCCTCCTTCCTCTGAAGGACACAGTCACACAAAGGGACAGTCAGGAGGATGACCTGCCTTGTCCTCCAAGAGTCTGCCGTTCACCCCACCCACTGCCTGCTGTTTCTCCCGGAGGTCTGAGTGCCCGGGATCCTCCCCTGGAAGGCAAAAGGCAGGGCTGGAACATTTGAAAGTGGGTTTCTCCAGGAGAGGCCTGCAGACAGGATGGGAACAAGCAGAAGAGCCATTCCTGTCTGCCTGTAGATTCTGCTTCCAGAAGCATTCTCCACAGCGTTTTGGAGGGCTCTGTTATCGAGAGAGGGACACTGCTGGGCTTGGCAGCCCTCTTCTAGGGAACCCCTCTGTCATACCACTATCGGGCTGTGCAGGACCTTGGTCTAGGTCTGTCCATCCCAGCACCTGGATGGACCCTCATCCCACACCCTCTGCCCCAGTTCCTCTCCACAGTATCACCCTATTGATTTCTTTCTTAGGGCTCACGCTTTTTTATTTTACTGTATTCTCTCTTTGATCTATTCCTCTATTGTCTGCCTTCCCTTCCGCTCCCAAGTAGAATGAGGGCAGGGCCTTGCTGTAGTCATTCACTGTATCCCCAGAATACAAAACAGGGACAGGCATATAACAGCCATGGAGTCTGTGTTTCCTGACTGAGGGTCCCCCAACGTGTCACCCATGGCTCCCACCTCGACCACGTTGCTTCTTCCCCAGCACGTCTCTGCACCCCAGCCCACCTACACCTCCATCCCCCCGACTGCCTGGCGATCGGGCACTGTCAGTTCAAGGCTCACTTTAAATAGTACATCTTTGGGATGCCTCCCTTATCTCCCCCAGATTAGGCATGATCTCCTGTGTGCCCTCCCCTCCTCACACTGTTGTCATGACTGTCTACGAGCCCAGCAAGAATTGTGTCATATTTCGTCCCACATGCTCAATGCCTGGCAGATGGCAGATGCTAAATAAATATTTGTTGTTGAACTCTGATTACCCCCTGGAGAGGCTCACAGAGTCCAATGCCCTGAGCTACCTTCATGGCCTTCCTTGTCTCCCTCTGTTCTCTCATACGGAGCTCACCCTCTAGGCAAAGAAAACATCATATCATTCACCTGGCATCTTCCTAAGGCCATTGCTTTTTTTCTTTTTTAGCCGTAGTGTTTCTTCCAGTGTGAAGACTTTTCCAACCATCACCCTCTCTTATAACTCATCTCGGTTGCCACTTACATCATGAAACCTTCCTCCCACCCTGAGCAGGAACCAATCCTTGTCTCTTCTGTGCTTCCCATCATCATCCCTCTCCCAAGCGTGGTAGAGTCCCACGCCACTTAACAAAACTGTGTTGCTTGTTATTTCAGTGGATAACAAACCCCTTCTGGCCACTAGCCTCCCATGAAACCAAACACAGTGCCTACTCACAGCCAGCCCACAAAGTGGACGTGTTAATTTGAATATCATGTAAGAGAGCCAATAGCTCCCGGGGTGACAGCCCATCTAAGCAAGCCCAGACCCCAGGAGAACATACTCTAGGATGTGTGTCCACACCTTATGCAGGGAGCTGGGGCACTGGGCCACTCAGCCCTGATGAGAGCACCAGCCCTGGGTACCCTCCCCGAATGCCCACCCACTTTGCTATTTGCTTTCTGCTTGCCCGGGCCAGCTTTCTGGCTGCACACTCTGGTGTGCACTTGGAGCTGTCCTTGGAGGAGGGGCTAACACTCAGCATCTGGGGCCACGTGCTGCAAGCTTCCTCCAGCAGCTAACTCCTGACCTGCTCCCAGCCTTTGAGAGTTAACTTCTCCTACTGCTCATGTAGTAACACCATAGACAGATATGGCCCGTTCTCTAGGACCATCACCAGCATGCATGCGCACACACGTGCGCGCGTACACACACACCCACTCGTGTGCGTATAACCACATACACACACAAGAATATACCCAGATCCACAGACATGGGGCAGAATGTGATCAAGGGCATAAGTGTTGCAACCGTGTTTCCGGTGAGGACCGGCCCTGGGCAAAGTTTCTGACACTTACTGTACACAGTGCCTAACTTTACGTAGGCACTCAACAAATACTTGTTGGATGAATGAATTACTTTCTTGCCCACCTCTTCCCCTCAACCAACCGTCACCGCTGGGACACCTTCTCTGCCTGCTCGAAGCACTGGCTTCCTCCACCACGCCAGTGCCCGGTGGGTTATTGGGGACCACCAGGAACAGGACCCCAGCCTACCCAGCTGTCCTCCGTTTTTCCTGAAGTTCACCAAACGCGGTACGTTCCTTCGCCTCTGGGTCTCTGCTACTGAGGAATTCCTGCTCTACACAGACTGTCCCTAACCCCCACCCTGATTCCTTCACCTGATTCCCGGTCACCCCGTACATCTCATGGTCTGCTGCTTCTTCCCTCAAAAGTCTTTCCCAAGCACCCCATCCCTGTCCCACCCTGGCTTGGGTGGATCACACGGGACGAAGAAGGAAAACCACCTCTCCAGCGCCCTTTAGAACTGCTTGTTACACGCATATGGAGTGGCAGCCAACACGTACACGTACAACATCACACATGCGCTTACCTACCAGGCGCATTCATCTTCTGTCTGTGGGGTCTCACCCTGGGGAGGTGGGCTATTCTTTCCATTTCAGAGATGGGGACACTGAGGCTCTGAGATATTAACAACCCACTTGACCTCACAAGAGCAAGTGAGCGGAGAGCCAAGTACCCAAATCCATGTCCCCTGATGCCAAAGCCTGTGTTCTTTTCCTTTCGTGGGACGGGGCCACAGTCTCAGCAGGGGTGAATTTCAAGTGGGGAACGAGCTCAGAAGGTGAGCAGTCCCCAAGACGCCTAAATTAGGAGATCGTGGGGGACTCGACCCCCGTCACGCCATGCAAATGTGGCTCCCTCAAAACTAGGGGAGACACAGCTTTATTTCTCTGGTCCAATTCTTTCCCTGACCCTGGGCCATTAGTGGAGTACATTATGAACCTCTCTGTGTGAGATAAACATCCCTATTTACCTGGCAATCATGTATAATAAGGCTCTAAAAGCATTTGCTGGTAAGCGTTCTAAATAAAGCTGGCTGATGGGAGAGGAACGGGGTGCGGGGGAGGCAGTGTAGAATGTGGGCTGGAAGCCCTGCCCCAGCTCGTTCTCCAGCTTCCCCATGGTGAAGCCAGACCCATGGTGAAGCCAGACCCTCCACGAATTTCTCCTTCTGTGGCAGTGCAGTGAGCCTCTTGCCCCACCCCCCCAATAGAAGGTGGTCTCAAAGTTCCCGCCCAGCACCTGATGGCCCCTGGGCCAGAGCAGAGTCCTGGGATGGCACAGGGCATCCTGGAAGGCTTCCAGGGTGAGGCAGCAGCCTCAAGACAAAGAAAGGAAAGGAGGCAGCCAGCCAGACTGAGGTTTCCAGGGGCCTTTCTTTCCGAACGTCACCCTGGAGCACCTGGTGCTTAGCCGCAACTCCTTCTCAGCCCACTTGACTCTGAGTGGAGGGGAGAGGGAAGAAGGGCCAACTGGGCCAGACCATACATCGTGTCAGACCATACATCACTCCTAGCCATTCTCTGCCTCTCACACAGACTCCCAGAATATCAAGTCACTGGCTTTACAAACCAAGAAACCGAGTCCTGGGGAGGGGAACAGCCGGGAAGCCAGCTGCGGACCCTGACCCCGAGGTCACTGCTCTTTCCCCCTATAGCCCCTCTCTAGGCACTCCTGGTGCTTGACCTGTTCTCCCTCCATGAGGTACACGTTCGACACGGCCCAGCCAAGTGCAACAGGACGTAGACAGTCGGGCAGGAATCAGCGGAGGGAGACCTACAAAGTGCACTTGGCAGACTTTGCGGGGGTCCGCCAGGATCTCCCCATGTCTCCTGACCATGCCACTTGACCTCCTCACTGCCCTCCCCCACATACTCTCTTCGTTCCTACACCGGTTCTCAGCATGTGGGGCTCATTCATACTGAGGTATGCATAAGGACTAACAGATTGACTCTTTCCAGTTCTGCATTTTTAAAAAGTTACAGTCTGGGGGTACCTGGTTGGCTCAGTCATTAAGCATCTGCCTTCAGCCCAGGTCGTGAACCCAGGGTCCTGGGATCGAGCCCCGCGTCAGGCTCGCACTTTTCCCTCTCCCTCTGCCTCCCACTCCCCCTTCTTGTGCTCTCTGTCAAATAAGTAAAATCTCAAAAAACAAACAAAACAAAAATCAAAACCAAAACCCTCACAGTTTTAAGCAAAAGGCATAGAATGCAATACCCAACTTCAACCGCCTTACCTAACTGGGGACAGTGGTATTTTGAGAGTGGAGGTGCTACAGTGGACCTTCCTGTTGCTCTGAAATTAACCAAGGTAAGTAGAGCCTGTCCACCTGCGTGCAAGATTGATCTTAATTCTACGCCCACCTCCTGTGACCGGCAGAAAGATGCCGCGAGTTTGGCGCCACCTGGAGGCCGTAACTGGAACAACAGCAGCACCTGCCCATCAGAACAGCTGTTTGCCCTCAACAACCACGTCAGCCTGGGCACGCACCTTGGCATTCTGGGTAGGCATTCGAGTCTGTCTACAGCCATCTAGTTCTCTTCCCTCTTTTGGTCTTTATCGGATTCATCTCTCACTCTTCCTCTTTTCTTCTTGGGACCCCCTGTCCCCCAACTTCCTTCCTTCTTACTCTCCACCTGCCTTGCCATTTCTACAACAGCCCCATGAAAACTTCTTGATTCTTGGTGCTAAGTGACGTTCGCATCATGGTGATCCCAAAGCAAACAACAAAACCCTTACCTGTCGCGCTGAAGCTCACAGATTTCACCACCGGGGACAAGCCAAAGGCCCCTGGTGTCTTCTTCAGCCACTTTCCCAGCTCGAGGTGGTTCTTGACCCTGTAGCTGGTGGCGATTATCTCCTCGCAGGACTCGAAGGCAAAGGAGCTGCTGGCAAACGCGGGGCCCAGAGCCCATGTAAATCCAGAGCTTTCCTTTTCGTGCACACGCTTTAGAACCCACACATTCTAAGTCATCAGCGCCCAACACAGCTCTGAGCGCCTCTTTTCCCAGAGGCTTCCTTCTCTTCCCTACCTGGAGAGACTGCGGGGAGTCGACCATTCGGGAATGGAAGCTCCAGCATGAGGCATTCTGGCTGCCCAAACAGCCTTGGGCATCACAGCCCACAGCCCCAGCACGGAGAGTGAGCGAGTTTGGGAGGAGGGGTCAGCGAGGAGAAGGAGAGCTTGATTTGGAGGTGGGGTGAGGGAACAATTAGGAGAGAACCAGCTTTATCATATCAATGGCCAATTAGTCCCTGTAAGTAAGTGTTAAGAGAAGAAATCTGGTCATATTCCTGAGGACACCGGTTTCCCTATCGCCAGCCACTCTTCCCTGAGGTGTCCTAATGCACCACCGAGACCATCCATAATATTCCAAAGAGCAGTCAGCAAACATTCATTGAGCACCGCCTGTATTCCCAGAAACTTTCTTAGCAGGAGTAAAAGGAGAATATAAGCCTACCCACAGAGCCCTTGGTCTCCCCTTCCCATCTCGCCTTCTCTCCAGCCAGGGAGAGCCTGGGTTAACCCAAATTCGCAGTAGCATTTGGACCCGGCGAGGGGCTTCCAAGATAAACAACCGTGTGGCAGGACCAAGGGGTCCTGACCTGTTACTGAACGAGGCCCGCTCACCTGCTCTTGGATTCTGCTGCCACATTTTGTTTGTTTCCCCTTCGCTTGTGTTACCTGTAGCCTACCTTGGCAGACAAATGGAGGCAAGCGTCAAAGGTTTCAGCAAATTTAATAGCAGGAGATTGTTCATCGGGGAGATTCTAGCCATGGGGTTATGTTTCCTTCTCACGTGAATCATGAAAAGAGACCCATCATTTGATGTTAATGATCCAGCCTGCCAAGCACCGTTCTTCCCCTAGGGGCCAATCTGCGAGGCACGGAGGCATGATGCTTTCACGGGCCACAGAGGTAATCACACGGAGAGAAAGGTTCCTGCGCTGAACTTGGAAAGAGCCTTCCTCCACTTGCTGATGCCCCTTGCTGCTTCTTTTTGCCAAGGATAGGGAGAAGACAGGGCTACTCAGGGCCATCAAAGACCACAGCTCTTTGACTTTATGGGAGGAGAAAATCTTGACCCAGAGACCTCAGAAAGGTTTAGAGCTTCCCACCTAGTACCATACATCAAGCATATCTAAAATCATCCTATAAGGCAGTTCCACATTATCTCCAGGTCCAAAGTTCCCACCAACTGTCCAGCTACCCTCTCCCACTCTGACACTAAACTTGGCCTAGGGTTGAAGAAGACCAGCATCTAACTTAAAATCTGCACGCCCACCCCTCCTCCCACAAACCTCTTCCAGGGTTCAAGGAGACCAGCACCTGATTTAAAAGTGATGTTGCAGCCTTTTAGCAGAAAATGGAGGAACTCATCACCCACGGGGCTCTGGCCCATCTTGAAGTGGCCCAGGAAGACTTTGGGTTCAAAATACATCTGGTCGACATCCAGCCCTACCGCGGATTCCTGGAGAGCCATGGAGAATCGTGAGCTTTGTCCGGGAAGGAGCAGACAGTCTGACGTCCTGGGTCCTTCTTGATGAAACTCAGGCTCAGTCTTTTTGCCTGCCCTCAAATACTTGGATAAAGACCAGAACAGCCAATGAAAAATGTTCCCTGAACCCTCTTCCCTTTGGCCATTCACCTCTGCCGCACTTAGCAGCTCCCAACCTCCTCTCCAGCTCCCCACCTCCTCTCCAGCTCCCCAATCCTTCAGTGGACCCCATTCTCCACCCTACCCCAAACCCCAGGCTTTTCAGTGGCTTTGGCTTGTATGGGAAGGATTCTAGGCTCTCCTCTCTTCTGCTCCACTGTATCGCATCCTCTCCTATAGTAGTTTTCAAACTATTTTAAAAGCACGCCCAGTTTTTAAAGAACTCCCCTGTGAATGTCCAGTATATGTGGTGGCTGACGGGATGGCTGTGCCTTAGTCTGTTTTTGACTCTTAGCATTTTCCGAACTACATCCCCTCACATGATACCTGGTTTCTGCCCCAGACAAGGTTTAGTCAAATAGGGAAGATAGGAAGAGCAGGTTTTCGTTGAGGAGTGAGGATGAGACAAGGAGTAGAGATGGGTTTAGTTTGGAGCACGCTCAGCTTGAGGCTGAAAAACCTAATGTGACCCGGATAGACCCGAGAGATCTGAGCCAGAGGTACAGATGCAGAATGAACAAGCAAAAAATAATTGTTCTTTAACTGAACTGAATTTCTTCAAGTTCCATTCAAATGGGTAGTAGACATTAAATCTCAGTCACTTGGAGGCTTTCTTCCCCAGGAGTGGGGGTGGGGTGGGAGTGGGGAATTTATGTGGTGCCGGGTGCGGGGGAGCAGGTGTTGGTCCACGCTGCTGGCACCTACGAAGATTCCATTGCATAATGTGGTCCCAGATCACTGACTAACAAGTGTTACAACATCCTCTTTATGCAACCTCCACGCCTGTATCTCTCTGTCTGCCCCATTACCGTTCCCCACACAGGAGGGAGAGAAATCCCTCTCCCACTGCTCAGGATGCTCTGATCCATGAAGCAACCATAGTAACAGTCCCTCTGCTTTGGCATCACACTAAGAGCAGGGACACATCTGGGGTCCCAACACTTCCCAGCCCATACTCAGGGAAAGGGCATAATTTGCTATGTTCACCTTTTCTTTCATAAAGAAGGATGGAGAAAAAAAATTTTTTTTAAGATTTTATTTATTTATTTGAGAGAGAGAGAGAGAGAGAGAGAATGAGCATGAGAGGAGAAAGGTCAGCGGGAGAAGCAGACTCCCTGCCGAGCAGGGAGCCCAATGCGGGACTCGATCCCAGAACTCCAGGATCATGACCCGAGCCAAAAGCAGTTGCCCAACCAACTGAGCCACCCAGGCACCCCAAGATGGAGAAAAATTAAAATGTAACTAATAACACAAACTTAGTTGATTGATACATTGAGCTCTGGAGTCTGAAAACACAAAGTATACCTTTTGCTAAAGCTTTCCATGGAATATTCAAGAATTCACTGTATATAAAACAAAAGAGAAATTATAAAACTTCCCCAAAGTAGAAATAATATAAAATAACTATTGATTAAAATGCAATAAAACAGGGGTACCTGGGTGGCTCAGTGGGTTAAAGCCTCTGCCTTCAGCTCAGGTCGTGATCCCAGAGTCCTGGGATCGAGTCCTGCAACGGGCTCTCTGCTCAGCAGGAAGCCTGCTTCTCCCTCTCTCTCTGCCTGCCTCTTTGCCTACTTGTGATCTCTGTCTGTCAAATAAATAAATAAATAAAATCTTTTTTTAAAAATGCAATAAAACAGATATTCATTACAAAACCAAAGAGGGGAAAAAAGACACTCTACCACACGGAAATTCTAAAATTTTCTCTTAAATACTTGGATCAATGAGGAAAGGAAAACAAAAATTTAGAAATATATAGGAAACAATACCACAGAGGAGAATCAAGAAGATGCACAGCAGTAAGAAATTCGTGACCTTAAATATTGATATGAATGAACGGTAAAAAATAATAAATTAGGGATCCAGATCAAAAAGTTAAAATGATAACAAATACATTTAAAGAAAGCATCAAGATAAAGTTAATAACAGGAAAGCCAACATTAATAAGTGAACAGGGGACGAGTACAGACGCCAGATTGGAGTCGAGGGAGTGAGCTGGAGGTGGGAGGGTGATGAGAGAAGGGAAACAACACTTCCACACGCTGAGCTGGGAAGGGGAAGAAAGGCATCAAGCAGCAGCTGCACGTGGATATGCCTTAGACAAGAGAGAGAAACGCTAAATATTTTGACAGTAGAGCAAAAGGCAAGGGTAGGTGCCAAAGCAAGTCAAATTTAGAGAAATGAGTGGGAATCTGAGAGTTCACAGCTGGAAATTGTGTTTTTCCTGAAAACGAGGAGAGAGGTACAGGTGTTTGAGCTTCAAGGCAGAACCAACGGCCAATGGAAGGCAAAGACGAGGGAAAGCTGTGAGGCGTTTTCAAAGGCCCAGATAACTTGGTGAGAGTTCGGTCTTGGCCGAAGAGAAGTGAACATACTAGTTGATGTGATGTTGGGATTTTCCCAGGCAGGTGGAAGGTCAGGTAAATGGGCAACGAAGTAGAAGAGACAACCATCCACTCCTTCATTCAAAGTACATCCGCTGAGCACCTGTTATGTGAGATCACAGGTTAATGTTGAAGAGCAAGGATTCCACAGCTAAACTGCCTGGGTTCAAAGCCTACCTCCAGCATTTATAAGATATATCCTTGGACAAGTTATAGTTATTTGATCCTTTTTTCTTTTTTCCTTTTTTATTTTAAAGATTTTATTTATTTATTTGACAGACAGAGATCACAAACAGGCAGAGAGGCAGGCAGGGAGAGAGAGGGGGAAACAGGCTCCCCGCTGAGCAGAGAGCCCGATGTGGGGCTCGATCCCAGGACCCTGAGATCATGACCTAAGCCGAAGGCAGAGGCTTAACCCACTGAGCCACCTAGGCGCCCCTGATCCTTTTTTCTTTTTAAAGATTTTGTTTTAATTCATGAAAGAGAGAGAGAGAGGCAAAGGCAGAGGTAGGCTCCCCACTGAGCAGGGGGCCCAATGTGGGATTCGATCCCAGGACCCCAAGAACATGACCTGAGCTGAAGGCAGATGCTCAACCATTTGAGCCACCCAGGTAACCCAGTGATTTAATCCTTTTTTTTTTCCTTTTTTTTTTCTTTTTAATCTGGAGCTCATGATGTTAATGATCTACTTCACAGAGGTGTCAAGAGTAGTAAATGAGTTCAAATAATTTATTCAAAATAAATAACTCAAAAATTTAGGACAGAAATTTCACTTCTGGCCATGGCAGAGTAACAAACGCTAGAATGGCCTTTCGACATAAAAACTACCCAAACTGGACCAAATGTGTGACGGTGCTGCGTTCAGGCATTGGATGACAGGTAGCGCACCACTGCAGTCCCATGACCTGAGCCCAGCCTCCATCAGCTGTCCGCCTGGGGGTGCTTTCCTGACGCGAGCACAAAAAGGTGGAACCCAAGAAGAGTCCAGCCATCCTGCTGAGCTGAGAAGGCAAAGATCAGGGTTTGGAACTATAAACCAAATGGAACTTGTGGGGCCAGCACCAGGCAGGAGGGAGTCACACGGGGGGCCTGTAAAGTCTATGTGGGTGTGCATTTGTTTGCTAGGGCTGAGGTAACAAAGTACCACAAACTGGGGTGGTCTCAAACAACAGGAACTTATTCTCCCCAGTTCTGGTGGCCAAAAGTCTGAGATCAAGGTGACAGAGCATTAGTTTCTTCCGAGGGCAGTGGGAGAGAATCTGCCCCACCCCCTCCCCTGGTGTCTGGCTGCTGTCAACTTTTCACATTCCTTGGCTTCTGGATGTATCACCTTGATCTCTTCCTTCATCTTCACATGGCTTTCATTCTGTGTCCAATTTCCCCTTTTTAGAAGGACACCGTTTATATTGGATTATGACCCATGACAATGACCTCATTTTCATTTAACTACCGCTTGAAAAACCCTATTTCCAAATAAAGGTCATGTTCAGAAGTATTAGGGGTTTGAACTTCGATGTATCTTTTGGGGGGAACACAATTTAAGCCTTACCCGGTGCCCCCTGTCAGTTTCTGTCAGGAACTGGGCTGAGCAGGCACAGCTGGAGACTTCATAAGAGACTGGCTGCAAGGAGCTGAACACAGAATGGAAATACTAGTGGTCACACAGTGCTGGGAGCCATCCTTCCAGCCAGAGTGGAGAGCTCCTCTTGTTACAGCATTCAGCTGCCATCCCAGAAAATTTATGCTTTGAGAAGAAGGATCATGTCCTAGAATAAAGGTTACTTCAGATTCATCCTAACAAAACCTTAAATGAAGGCTTGACAGGGTCAAGGAAATCCTGCAGTAAATTAATTACCTACCAGAACAAAACACAACACTTTAAAGGCAAACAACATAATCCAGACTCTTTTCCAATAGATCACCCACAATATCTAGCCTACAATAAAAACTTCCTAGATATTCCAAGAACTAGGAAAATGTTACCCATAAAAAAAAAAAAATTGGTATCCATGGAAACAGACTCTGAGATGACCTACATGATGAAACTAACAGACCGGGACTTTAAGACAGTTACAATGAATGCATTCAAGGAGTTAAAGAAAAAATATGGTCTTAATGAACAACAAATGGCAATCTCCACAGAGAAACGAACATTTTGTAAAGAAATTCCAGACTGAAAATACAACGTCTGAGGTGAGGAATTCACTGGTGGCTTTAACAGCAGATTGGAGAAGGCAGAAGTCAGAGCCCATAAGCTAGAAGACGGAGACATAAAATGATCCAGTATGAAGGAAAGAGAGAACAAAGATTAAAATTAAGTGAACAGAGCCTCAGAAACTTGTGGGAAAATATAAAGCTGTCTAGCATATAGCTAATTAGAATCCCTGAAGAAAAGGAGGGAGAGAATTGGAGTAGAAGAAAATATATGAAGTAAAAATAGTTACAACTTGACCAAATTTCGTAAAACATATGAAACTACAGATCCAAGAAGCTAAGAAGCTTCTAAGAAAAGAAAGTCACAACTAGGCACATCATAAAGTTCAACTTCTGAAAATTGTGAAGTCATCTAGAGAAAAATAACATATTCTGTCAAGGAGAACAATGTCACAAATAATGGCTGAGTTCTCATCAGAAATAGTGAAAGCCGAGAGAAGGGATGACATCCTTAAATCTCTAAACAAACAAACAAAGTAACTGTTAACCCAGATTTCCATACCCAGCAAAGATACTCTTCAAAAATGAGGGTGAAGTAAAGACATTTCAGATCAAGGAAAGCTGAGAGAATTTGTTACCACCAAACCTATACCAAGAAATACTAAAGGAAGCTTTTCTGGCTAAAAGAAAATGACAGCTGATAGAAGCTCAGATCTATGAGAAGACATAAAGAGCCTTAGAAATGGCCAGTTCTAGGCTTCCCTACCTCAGTTTGCCTTCTGGGCCCTCAATCACCTATTCCCCCCTCTGCAACCGTAAGGAATTTTTGTGTCCTGAGCTCCAGGGATCCACGAGGGCCACAGGAAGAATGAGGGGCTGGGACCCAACCCAACATGGACTGCTGATGGATCTACTTGCTTTCCTGCTCAGCAACTAATTTGGGAAAGTTCCCCTGGTCACATTGTAAAGAAAAAATTCAGGCAAGGTGAACCAGAAAAATCTTTCTCCAAGGAGGATCTGAGGTTATGATAAAAATTATATAGGACTAAGATTTTTTTTGTGAGAGCTGGAAGCTCTTCATACTGGACTTCCTAGGGCAGCCTCAGGCAAAAGACAATTGGTTGAGAATATTCCAGACCCATTACCCATGGATGGGAGTCCAAGAAAAACACCAGGCTGCAAGAAGTAAATATGAGAAGTTCTATTTTTGTTTACTTGTTAAATCTTTAAAACTGTTCTATTGTAGTATGCTTTATACCTAATATGGTAGTACAATAATGTGTGTGTGTGTGTGTGTGTGTGTGTGTGTGTGTGTGTATGGCATAAACAAATATTGGGGTATACGTACAAAACTGTAATGAAAAGTATGCACAAACAAAACAGGTGGGGGATAACTGACTCTAAAGAAATGGTAACTCTCCTGGCAGAAATCCTTTACACACTTTATCTCAGGACTCACACCATTGGTGTATTCTGCAAGGTTTTTGATCCAAGTCTGTGAATCAGCTACATCCTGGTCATCTGGAAAGTGGTCGAAAATGACAGATTTCCAGGGAACATGCCCATGAGTTCTGATTCAAAAGGTCTGGGGTAGGGAAACAGATATTTGAGTGTAGTTTTTACAGAAGCAGAACAGGGACTCCTGGCTGACTCAGGCAATAGGACTTGTGACTCTGGATGTCAGGGTCATGAGTTCAAGCCCCACACTGAGCATGGAGCCTACTTTATAAAAAAAAATAATAATAATAAAGAAGCAGAACAAAACCCCATGAGCTTGGTGCCCAGGTGGTCTGGGAACCATGGGAAGCATCGTGTTTGGGCACACTCTCCTACCAAGCTTCAGAAGAAGCAAGATAAAAAGGGAATTTTGTGAAGAAGTGTAAAGATTTCTGCCCAGGTGGGAGAGGCCGAGCAAGTAATTAAAGCGAGAGATACAATTAGCTAATCTGAGGGTTTTGTCAGCTGTCACACCGGAGATCCTGTAAGAGAGAGCAAGGCCACCGGTGGTCTTGTAACTCCTGATGCCTCAGAGAAGGTAGTGGCGTCACCACTGCATGCACGGAAGGCAGGGTTGACCAGAAGACTCCTCTACAACACCTCCTCACACCGTTTTGTCTTTTTCACTCCCACTATCCAGCCCCGTTTTGGGCCTTCATCATCTTCAAACTCAATAGTTAATAATACAGTTGATGGGGCGCCTGGGTGGTCAGTGGGTTAAAGCCTCTGCCTTCAGCTCAGGTCATGATCCCAGGGTCCTGGGATCGAGCCCCGCATCGGGTTCTCTGCTCAGCAGGGAGCCTGCTTCCTCCTTTCTCTCTGCCTGCCTCTCTGCCTACTTGTGATCTGTCTGTCAAATAAATAAATAAAATCTTTAAAAATAATAATAATAATACAGTTGACCCTTGAACAATGGAGGGGTTCGGGGGTGCTGCCCCTGCGTACTTGAAAGTTTGCACAGAACTTTGGACTCCCCCAAAACTTAACTACTGATAGCCTACTGTTGACCAGAAGCCTCACCGATAACACAAATTGTCGGTTAACACACATTTTGTATGTTATGTGCATAATATACTGTGTTCTCAAAATAAAGTCCACTGGAGAAAAAAAAAATCATAAGGAGGCAATACATTCACAGGGCTGGACTGCAATTATGGGAAAAAAAAAATCACTATACATGGACCTGTGCCATTCAAACCCATGTTGTTAGAGGGTCAAATGTAGTCACCCCTTTTTTCAAGAAGTCAACAGCCTGGTGGGCGACAGGAGATCTAAGAGATGCAGAACACGGTCCTAGTTTGGCTCCTAATCCAAAGAGATCAACTCTACAGAATGAGTTTTGAGGCAGTCAGGAAAATCTGAACATGGACTAAGTGATGAAATGAGGACCCACTGCTAGTCTTTGAAGGTGTATGAATGTCACTGAAGCAATACGGAAACATTCATTTAAAAAATGCATATGTATGTAGCAGGGAGGGAGTGATATTATACCTGGGGTTTTCATTAAAAGACTTCTATAGAAACAAAGAAAAGAAAAATGAAAGATAACTATCTATCTGATTTCCTGGGACCAGTCGAAATTTAGGTCTCCTACTCCTCTACCATCTTGGTCCTCCCTGGGGTTTTGTTTCTCAAGAAAAAGAAAGAAGGAAAGCAAGGAAGCTAGATGAAGTGAACATGGTAATATCTTGAGAATGTCGGGCCTAGGTGACAGGTTTTAGGAGGGTTTCATCCTATTATCCTACTTTTGTGTATCTTGGAAACTTTTCAGTAAAACCAGTTTCCAACAGGGAACTAAAATTGTGAGTCTGGCACATGTGTTATGTAAGTAGTGGCATTTGTTCTTATAATAATAGTGTGGCAGGTTAGGGTCCCAGTGAAGGAGACCAGTGGGACCCTGGCTCTCGCCGAGGCTCTGCGTAAGGGAAAACAGACGTGGACCATGACAAGTAAACAGATAAAGAAGAAAATGTCAGAATGTGCTAAATGCAATTAGAAAACGGCTTTCATTCAACTCTTAAGAGATTTATTTATTTTAGAGAGAGAGAGAGAGTATGTGTGTGTGGTAGTGGAGGGAGGAGCAGAGAGAAGGAGAGAGAATCTCAAGCAGACTCCTCGCAGGGTGCAGACCCCTGCGCGTGTTCGATCTCACGACTCTGAGATCATGACCTGAGACAAAATCACTCGTTGGATGCTTAACTAACTGAGCCACCCAGGCGCCCCGAAGAAACCACCTTTAGATAGAATGGTCAGAGAAGACCCCAGTAAGAGGTGATGTTTGAGTTGAGACCTGAGTTACTCAAGAAGGAGGCATCCAGGCAACGACTGAGGGAACAGAGGACTTTTGGCAGAGGGAACAGCACCTGCAAAGTCCTGCCATGTCCGGGGGGGGGGCAGGCGGGAGGGAGGCAGCGAGGCAGACGGATGGGAGTAGACAAGGTCAGATAATCGAGGCCCTTCACCTGCAACAAGGACAGCTTGGCTAGACAAGATGAGGCCCCCTGGGGGGCAGGAATGATACACTTAGGAAAACGCTTGCCGGCAATCACTTGGAAGGTAGACTGAGTGGATCCCGAGCCTGGATCGCCAAGAACCCGCGGGGAACGAAGCAGAACGTTAGCCTAGGAAGGTTGTTCTCCAGGCTTGTAGCAAGATATTATCGAGGGATGAGTTCAGGGAAAAAAAATGACACGTTTCCAAGAAGAAATGAAGGAAAATGGGGGGAGGAATCCAGAAGTGTGTGTGTTTGCTTGGATATAAGGAAGCGGACTGCTTCTGTGGCCTAAATTACAGGAAAGAAACCTGGGCAGGGCTTCAAGCAATGAAAGCTCATTATTTAAAATCCTCTTATAAAGGGATTTGGTTCTGTGGCAAACATCAAATTAAGAGTGTTGCCTTTCCCACCCAAGCTGACTCTTTCAGATGGCCCCAAGGTAGCCAGTGGGAAGCTGGCGAAGGAGCTCGGATTTGAGGGAGGGGAAATTTAATAAGAAGAATAGTAATAACAAAAGCATGTTTGACAACCATGTCTAGGAAAGAACATTAAGTGTGGGTACTAGCCTGCGGAATGGATTGGAAGCATAGGTCTGAAGGCTGTTTTTAAAGAAACTGAATTGCCAAAAATCCTTGAACCCAGCCTAATAAAGCCTGGACTAGGGGAGCTTAAAACCACACGCAGTCCCCCACATTCTTGTAAGTGGGAATCAGGGTAGTGGTGAAAAAATGCAGTCCTAAGGGAGGCCCAGATTCAAGGACACGCTTCAGTTGTGGCCAGGGAAGACAAGCGTCAAGGAATGATTCCCCCAAGGCTTCAGAGAACAGTGGGCTAGGTTATTTTTCCAAGACAGGAGATCCAAGGTCTAATTAAAGAACTCGATTCACTGTCAGGGGCCGGGGACCATCACAGATCCCTGTGTCCCAATTCTCCCTTGCTGTACACCAGGGACATGCGTATGCTCTGTTCTTACCACGGCCCAAGGGGATTTTTGTATATGAAGGGGGCTGAGGTGGACTGGACAGTGTTTCCCCCAAATCCTCCTCCACACTAACCCCAGAATATGACCTTACTTGGAAATGGGGTCTTTGTGGGTGGGATGGAGGTGAGGATTGAGAAGAGATGAGACCATACTGGATAAGCGTGGGCCCTAGGTCCACTGAGGATGTCCTTAAAAGAGATAGTCAACAACCCAGAGCCCCACAGGAAAGAAGACCATGTGAAGACAGGCGAGGGGACGGGGCGGGGGGGGGGGGACAAGCCAGGGAGCACAAGAGCCACCAGAAGCTGGAAAAGACAAGGAAAAATTCTCCCCTAGAGTCTCCAGAGAGAATTTTTTCTCTGGAGGAAAGGTTTCTGGCTTCCCCAACTGTGAGAGGGTAAATTTCTGTTGGTTGAAGCCACCAGCTTGCGGTGGTTTCTCATGACAGCCTCGGGGATCTAACACAGGGGTGTCCTGCCCCTTTAAAGCCTCCATCCAACAGCCGTGCCAACGACTCCTATCGGTACATGATCGGCGGGCCTCCGTCACCTGGCCACACAGAATTGCCAGGGAAATAGTCTTGATTTCTGCCGAGGAAGGAGAGAAAACTGAGGAGGGCAGAAAGCAGCTCACGAAACTTCCAGACATTTCATAGGATGGACTACTGTCATTGAATTGAGCCATAAACCGATGCAGATTACCGGCTTTTGGTTCACAGAGCTGACGGTGAGGTCTGCACATCACACGGGGGTCCTGAATTTTGAAACAGGTGCAAATGATGGGATGGGGTTTTCGGTCCTTCCTCATGTTTGCTGGCTGGGAAGGAGAGTCTACACGGATATTTGGTGACTAGAAGGGCCGACTGTGGCAGAAAGTGCTAGCTCTTCACCAAAAATCAACCTCTCTGTCCTCTGAACCAAGCTGGACTACATCTTCCCGCCTCCTATGCGGTTGGGTATAGCCATGATTGAGTACAGTCGGGGGGTGGGGGGTGCTCAAAAGCAGGAGAGATACAGAAACGTATATATTTCTGAGCCAAAGCTTTTTCCAAAGCAGGTCAGCCCCCTTCAAACTCTCTCTCCCCTCCTTCTGGATAGATGAAGATAAGGAGAGAGCCTCCAGGAGAGGCAGTGGAACACTCAAGACTGGAGATTAAAACTGGGGAGTTGTTCGCCTGCACTAAAATCGGCAGAAGTAGACAGACAAGGTAAGAGGCTCACGGACACCTTCAGAGATAGTTGAATAGAATAGCCAGAGTTCCAGAGTTCCTGCTCCAGAGGAAGGAGGGAGCCAGTGAGACGGACAAGCAGCAGCCGCTGGGGTAGGGGAGAAACCAGGAGAGTAAGTGTTTCCAAAAGGAACCAGTGAGGTAGAACGTTACCAAGAAATCATGTAGGAGGAAGACGCCAAGGAACCATTGTATTTTGGAAGACGGGGCCACTGGTGAGCTTGACAAGACAATTTCAAAGGAGTAACAGATAAAACTCAGATTAAAAACTATAAGCAAAATAAAGAAGAGCGTCTAATCACAGCTCTCTCTAGAATTCTGCTGTTTGAAGGAGGTGGGTTTGGATGGCAACCAAAGGGGACAGTGGAATCAGGGAAAGCCTGGTTAAACTGGGAGGTGTGTGTAAGCTGACGGGAATGATCTGGTTGAGAAGGAGAAACGGATGCAGCAGAGAGAAGGGGAAAGAAGGAGCAGAGCTCGGGAGGACGGAGAGGAGGACACCCAGAGCCCAAGGGGAGGAGCTGACCTTGGACAGGAGGACTCATAGCCCAGTCACTTGGGGTCTGTCCTTGTTGCTCTTCTGGGGGGTGGGATGGCAGGGATTAAAGATGGCCCCATCTCCAGAAGGTGAGCAGGCAGAGAGCTGAGCTAATGGTGTGTTGTTCTTGGTGCTTATTTTCTTTTGTTGTCCTTGAGACTTCAGAGAAGTCTAATTTAAATATTCCAGCCTAATCTCAGCTGTGCTGTGGGGAATTAAGGGAAAGGTCAAGTACAGCAGCTTGGGATAGGGTCTTCGGAAGGAATGCTAATTGGCAAGAGATTTCAGAGAATAAGGTGAATATTAATCAAGTCAAACTGGTGAGGTCCAGCCCCCCTCCTCCGCACACACACTCCCTACCCACTCCTGCCACTTTGTGACTCCCTCCCTTCCCAGACCGGGACTAAGTATTAGGTAAAACCCTCCCCTTCCTCAGACTAACCTTCACGCATGCATCTCCCCGTCGCCACCACGCGGTGTCGCTAGAAGCCCACTTAAGCTGAAAACCGCAGCGACTAGGCAGAGGGAGAAACTCCCGAGTGAACTGTTGCTTTTTCAAGTACTAACAGGTGTTAAGAAGCCCGATGTAGCCTTTGCATTGAGGAGTCACAGTCAGAAGTCCAGTGTCAGGAGTCCAAACCATTTAGTTGCATTCCTTCAAGATGGCCGGAGGTGCCAAGAGGCAGCCTCTTGCTGTCCCCTCTCAGGCCCTCCGTGAGCCAGACCTGGGCACTCAGAAAATCGTGCCACCCTGCATTCCCCGGAGTGAAGGTTTTGAAGAACTGGATTCCAACGAGGCCGGCCTTCCCCCGTGTAAGATGAGGCCCCGTGGATGCCGTGGGTTTGGACTGGCTGACAGCATCTTCCAATCCAGCCTCTTAGGAATGGAAAGAGTTGGATTGGGTATGATCCATCGGTCAGTGGGGGCAAAGGTGGGAGAAAAATGGGTCAGGATCGAAATACTGACTCAGGACTCCTTCTGGAAAGTCCGTCTGAACTTCCAAATAGTTAAAGCTGTTCTTTCTCTGATGTGAGCCTGGACCACATCCTCCCTTTATCCGGCCCAACCTGGTATAGCCCAAGACCCAGAGGAGCCCAAACCACTTACAACGGGACACTTCTGTCCCTTTGCCGACCCGCCCAAGCAAGAAGCGCCTGCAGCCTGTGCCCACTGGGTGGCGATAGAGTCCCAGCAATGCCAGCCCAGGAGTCTGCTGCAGACCCCCGTGGCTCCTGAGGCCGGGCTATGGGGGCTCCTGCCCTGGAAATGAATGTCTGGGCCATCGGCTCCCCTCCCATACCAGCCTTGAACCTGCCCCCCATTTATAATTTTCATTTTTACAGCACAGGCGTTTTTAGAAAGCTGAATCATGCACCTTCCTCCAGCTGATGATCTTCCCGAGGGTAAAAGGAGCAGATATTACTGTACCCCATTTTACAGTGGACAGAAGGGACCGTGGAGCGGTTCTGCATTGCAGCCAAGGCCAAACAGTGAGGGGCAGAGCCGGCCGCCCATGCAGGTCCTCTTGACTGAGCCCCATGTTCTTTCTACCGGACCCCCACTTCCTTAGAGGGATGAACCCACAACATTCACCCCACTATTTCAAATCAAAGTCAAGCCTGAGTGCTTGATTCCACGGGTCCACAAGCTGCACCCTGATGGTGCCTATCTGGTCTTCAGAACGCTTCCGTGCCCAGTGCCCAGTGCCCAGATCTGCCGCACGGGACCTGAGGGCACTCAGAGAGGCTGGCGATGCGAGCCAGCTTGGTCATGGGCTCTGTTGGCCCCGGAATGGGGGAACAGGCAGACGCTACCCCGTGGAAACCCGCAGCTGGCCCATACGCCCCAGACTCGCCCAGTGTGAGTCCTGGAAGGAGCTGGTGTGGATAAGGTCTGCCCTGGGAAAGGTTCTAGGGCCCGTGTTTCCAGCAAATTCTGGGCAAGCACGTGAATGAGGCAGAAAACGCTGGGAGATAGAAGTGTGCGTTCCACAGGCTTCTTTCCTCATGGCAAGGCGTGGAAGCTGTGAGGACCTGAGAGTACAGGGATCTTGTCAGACCAGGGTGGCTGGGGCCAGGAGGGGGAGGACGTCGGGACAGGCCGCTTGCCGGAGGGATAAGGGCGAGGCTCATGGAGTGAGCAGACTTGGCTTTAAGCCCTACCGTCACCACAGACAGCTGAAGAGCCACAGCCTCAGTTTACCCACCTGCTAAACGCAGCCAGTGCTCAGCACCTCATGTAGGTGTGAGAGCCCAAGGCAAGCTCCAGAGTGTCCTATGAACAGAAGATCCTGGCGGTGGGGGGATCTGAGCTGGGCTGTGTTGTGTGCTCTCCTCTCTACATTAGAGTCAGAACCAGAGACAGAGCCCCCTCCCTTGGGCCTGGGAGTCTCTATGGACAAAGGCCATTGTTCTCACTGCTGTCCTGCCCAGGGGACTCCATGACGGTGGCAGGCCTGGGGGCTCCATGCCAGGCTGCACCTCTGCACCCCGCCTCCCGGAGGGGATGCGGAGGAATGGGGTGCAGCCAGCCGGCGTACAGTGGGGAGCAGCTGAAAGCAGCGGCTTTGCTATTAATGTAGTCAGTAAATAAATAAAGGAGGGCTTAAGCTTAGTGTACAGCAATCAGTTTAGAACTACAGGGTAATTAGCGCTGCGGGGGGCGGCAGGCCTGCAGCGTCAGGGTTTAAACGAGTGAGTTCACTTTCACTGAGGCACCCCCTGGAGAGCAGAAAACACAGCCAGAAGAGGAGCCCGCCTGACAGCCAGCCCCCAGGGGGCAGGGGCTGAGTGCGGAGAGTGGGGCTGGACCCAGCACTGCACAAACAGCTGGGGGGTGTTCGGTCCCCGTCTTGGCCGCGGAGCTGGTGTCTACACGCACACACCCCGGCAGTGCTTGGAGAGTTCTCAGCCAGGTGTCCTGGGCTCTTGCACCTCCCTTTGCACTGCCCTGGGAGTCACGGTTGAGGTGTCTCCATGAACGGACGGGCACCTGCAAGAGGAAGCAGGAGGCGCCTCGCAGCCCGTGGCGGGCACGCACGTGGAGGTGCCCCGGCAGGCAGGTGCTGTGCACCTACTTCAATTCCGCCCGGCCCTGGCGCCCACAACCTCAGCCCCAGATGCTAACTGCCTCCTCTCTCCTGCCTTCTCCCTGCCTTCCATCAGTTTATTCCACAAAGCTTTATTGGGTTCCCGGCCTGTGCCAGCCAGTGTGAAGATACACAACGCACAATTCCAGCCTCCGAGGAACTTAACGTTGGCTTGACATGAGAGAGAAGAAAGGCAGTGATGGCAGTGCGGGACCCACAACCGTCCTGTGGAGGCTGTGCACAGGGCGGCACCCTATTCTGCGGCAGTGGCTGGGGAAGGTTTCCTGCAAGAGGTGAGGTTCCAGCGAGACCTGAGAATGAGACGGTGAGACAGTCAGACTGAAGGGCGTCGCGCGGGCGCGTGGGCACAGTTCCCAGGGGAGGATACAGCATGTGCAAAGGCCCACCAGGGGGCGGAGCCCAGTGTCTTCCAGGAACACCGCCACCCCACCCCCCAACCCCATGGCCCAGTTGTCTGGAGCACAGAGTAGGGGACAGCCATAGACTGTGGGAGTGGCCCCAAGACAGGGCTGGGGTGGCGAGCCCAGGGGCTCGATCTCCTGAAGGCACCATAAGCCTTGTTAAGGAGCTTGAATTCCATCCAAAGAGTCCCCACTGGGCACTTCCATCGACGGGGTGACATGATGCTATCTGCGTATCTGGAAAATCCCTCTGGCTGCAGCAAAGCAGACCATAGAACGGAGGGAGGCGGGAGGAGGAGCACCTGGGGTCAGGCCTCCTCTGCCCCGTCCCTGTCCTGGTGGGAGGGGCGAGGGGCTCCCCAGGCAGGCAGGTGGGGAGGCCTGGGGATGCTAAGCCGGACACAGACGGCCTGACCTCGGACCTTGCTCGCCATCTGCCTCTTCTCACCCGCCACAACTTGCTTGAATCTCTAGCAAGTCTCCGCGGGCTCCTGGCCCCTGCCTTCCCACCGTTGGCAGGAGGGCAGCCCTCCAGTGCGGCTGGGAAGACGGCTGTTACGGCGGGGACCATGTGACCCGAATGCCCACCTGAACCCAGCAGCCTCCGCCGAGAAGGGCCGCTGCGTGTGTCGGGGGCTCGCAGCTCACCACGGGAGAGACGCGCTGGGCCTGGAGGAGCCCCTCCCTAGGCGGCCTGGCCCCTCTTCTGACCCCGGCAGAGCGCCCCCCCGTGGAAGGCCCCGTCCTGTAGGCTGGGGCAGAGGGCAGAAGGGCCAGGGCTGTCAGGGGCGGGAGGGTGGGGACTGAGTCCGGCCCCGGAACGTTCTCAGGCTGGCCCGGAGAGGGCCCCTTTCTCTCCATGAGATCATATCTGGGTCAAAGAGCATGTAAAGCAGGCAGACCCCAGCGGCCACACAAAGCCCATTCAGCCCGGCCCTATTCACTCACCTCCTCTCCCCCAGAGCCCACACCACAGCGACCCCAGCGCAGCGCCTAAGCCCCAGCTTTGATGTCCAAGAACAGAAAACGGCGATTAAATGTTGTTTTAAAGAGGGAGTGCTCACTGCCCTCCCATCTGTCAAGAGAAAGCTGAGGCCCGAGGGGGAGGGGTGTGGGGGAGGGGCGGGGGGCTGGGGGACCTCAGAGCAGGGACCCGGGGAAGAAAGGGACGCACGCGGAGAACGGGGGCAGAGACTCAAAACCAACCCAAATATATTGTTGGCAAAGGGTGGCTTTCCAAGAGAAGCAATATGGGGAGAGGAAACAGAATGTGGCCCAGAGACACAAAGTCCAGGAGGAACCTCCAGAGAAATAATGAGAAAAGACAAGATTGGAGGAATAAAGAGAGATGGGGGGGTGCAAGAAAAGAGCAGAACAGAGAGAAAAGGAGAGAAGAGCGCAGAGGAGCCAGCGTGCACAGGGGGTCGAGCAGGCACCACCGGGGCCCCTCCTCCTCCTGGTAAGGTCGCCCGGTGGGGGCAGGAAACGGAGGCTCTAGGTTGGTTCTCCGCCGACAACTCCCAAGTCATGCAGACCTCAGGACTGCTCCCGCCGCTGAAAGGCCAGGCTTCCAGTCCACGTCCACACCCCGAGCGGGCAGGTTAGGCCAAGCCAGGCCTTGCGGGCAGGACGCTGGGAGAGCGGCGAACGCCAGAGGTCCGGCAACCCTTGGCGCTTGGCCCTGGGCTCTGCAGAGGCCGCAGCAGCAGTCAAAGCCTGGGGCCTGGGCCTGGGGGAGGTGCTGGTTATTTGGGCTGGAGCTGGCTGGACAGGCAGGACAGCCTGAGGCCAGAGCATCTTAAATTAGGTAGAGTTGGTTTTGCAGGTCTAGATAACCAGGGCGACGCTGCCATCCCCAGGCAGAGGAAGGAAGGCCCAGAGAAGAAGCCTTGGCCCAGGGACCAAGAGAGGAGCGGGGAGGCAGGCTTTTTTTCTGCTAACGGCGATGTTAGGTTTGTACCCCCTCTTCCCACCTGTTCCCTCCTGTTCCCATCGCCTTTCTCCACCGGGCCTGACGGCCACAGACCCACGGACCTTACACTGGGGGGCAGCTTCTGGTGGAGAAACTTCGGGAAGAATCAACAGAGTTTCTGTAAGGGAGAGGGCGCTGCATCTGGCGTCCTGGGAAAAGCAAACCCGATTTGCCATCAGAAGACCCGGATGCAGCTGGTGACCCACTCACCAGCTGCGTGATCCCAAGCCAGGTTCGAGCGAGAGCGAGTTCCGAGGTCCGGAGGGCAGGGGCTTGTCTGTCCCGTTCCTGCTGCATTCCCAGGGCTCACAGCAAGAACTGGTATGAGCCGCTGCGGGAACCCGAAGAAGTAAACGGACCACTGCTGACTTCAGACCTTGTTCCAAGGACCAAATCGCAGTGCACAGAATGCTATTTTTAAACTAAAAAACTTCAGAAAAAGATGTCGTGGAGCACGTACGTGTCTCATAAATATGGCAGAAAGGGCCACGTAACTACCCCAGAGCTTCCTCTGCCCTCATCCCCAGCCAGAATCTCAGTTCCTCTAGCGTTAACCACCCAAGAAAAGGCAGAAAAGACAAAGCAGTTGTTTTTGTTTTGTAAAAAAGGGGACACTTCAAGCCAGAGACAACTGAATTAACTTTATTCTCTTCTAACTGCAGATTCAAGGTATACAACTGAACATTGCTATTTTTCTTATGAGACTTATAAATAAAAATACAAAAAATGTTCACTACAAAAAAATCTACTGTTAGTAGGATGTAAAAAATATTCTCTTTGCTATAGAAGGCACAAACTTCACTTAGTGACACATGGAGAGAGAAAAAAACCTGCAGCAGTAAATTCATTTTTTTTCTTTTTTTTTTCCTTTTTAAATCTTGTCAGAAACACTGAAATTACAAAGAAACGCATCAATCTACACGAAACGAAGGCAGATGCGGAAAAGCTGCGACCAGGACCGCACAACGTGGGGTGGGGAACGGCATCAGGGGACGAGAGAACAGGTAGGGCTGGCAAGCGAGACGGGGGGGCGGGGGGGAGTCTGGGTGGGGAGAGGGGCGGGGCAGGGGGGCGGGAGGGGGAGAGAGATTTGTACAAAAAAGTAACGGGGTAAAATTGAAGAAATGAAATTGGGCAGCCTCCTAAAATTAGGCTAAGAGGAGGTGCTGAGGTAGACATGAACTAGAACATCCATTAATTAAAAACACTATTCCGTAATACAGAGCGATCGGACTGGCACTTGTGCTGTCACCACATAAGACAAGCCACAAAAACAAACAAATAACAGAACATAACACCCAAACCAAAAGGCTTCATTTTGCTTGGTCCAGCAGGGCAGTAGAGCCCTCAGTGCTATAATTTACATACATATATATATATATATTTATCTTTATATATACGGGTCGGATATCATGGCGCACCACCACGGCTTCTTCACCTCACAAAGGTCATGCATAACACACTACTGTGAACGAATGCCAGGACACACACCAGGAGGCTGGTACCCTGTCTACAAAGTGGGACGCCGAGGACCCCGGGAGGCAGGGCGGCCAGCTCGTGGGCCTGCAGGGACCCCGCGCCCCTCTCTCCCCACCCTTCTCCCCTGACCCAACCTCCCTGGTCTGTCTTGCACCCCTCTCCCGGCCGGCCCTGCCTTTTCCTCCACCCATCAGCACCCCTGAGCTGGGTCGGTCTGGCTGTTTCCCCTCCTGCTGAAATATTCAGGTAAGTGCCACCAGGAAGCTTCAGGAAGGAGGAAGCCAGTTGGGGGTAGAAAAGGATAGAACACAGGCCTTGGAAAAATGAACAGAGTCGGATCTTCTGTTTTTCTGACGTCTGGTGCCCCCATCTTTCACCCTTGGGGGGCTTTTTGCAGGGAACTGTCTACACCTCTCCTCCCAGCCCCACCACCCCCCAGCCCTCTTCTGGACAGAGTCCGGAGGCCGCCCCACCACGGGCTCACTCCCCTGCTAGGAGGTAAGCCAAATGGCCCTCTCACTCCGGGGCCTTAACACCCCTGCAGCCGGTGGGACCAATGGCATCCAGAAAGGTACCATACACTTGTGAAAAAATGCAGCAGTTTTGTTTTGTTTTCTACACACAGAGAAACTGTTCAGGCACGAAGATTAAACAAGCCCGCATTGCATCCCTGGATTGTACTGGATCGCTGGGGCCCCCAGTCTCCCTCCCCACCCCTGCACCCCAGATCTACCTTCCCGCTATCCGTGGCCTCCTCCAAAGCAGCCCAAAGCAGCAATGACATTTACTATTTTATATCTCTCTCTCTTGCTATATATATATATCTCTATATTTGTCTATCCTATATACACATAGGATTTTAATGCTTTGAATGAATGAAGGAGTGAATAGGGAAAAGATCACATGACGGCTAAATGTCACGGAAAGCATTAAGGGACACGCCTGTAGGAGCTGAGCACTGGAAAGGGACCACTAACCAGCTTGGGCTCTCCAAGCTGGAGAAGTTTCGCTACGCTGGGTAAGGCAGTAGCAAGCAGTACGGTAGTCAGCAGTTCACGGCTAAAGGCAGCGGCTGGCCAAGGGGCCAGATGGCAGAAGGAAGAGGGAAGTAAGAACACTCAGCTCTCACCTGGGGAGACAGCACCTCCACCCTCCCTCGTCTCCCCTTTCCCCCTTATCCAGACCCATCTCAAGATTCCACATACTTTTTGACCTTTACCTTGGCCAGGAGGCCCGGCTAAGAAGGCCTTGGCAAGGTCCGAAGGATTTTGTCTTTGTGAGTAGGAACCTGGGAAAGAGGCATGCGGGCTTTCCCATGGGACGTCGAGGCTCCTCGGAGGGGGAAGGGAGAGCGAAACCAGCACGAGGCATCTCCCTCCCCATATCCTTCAGACACCACAGCCTTGACCCTTTTCCTTACTTCCTGGCTAGGGACGGTGGAGGCAGACACGGACTCACTTAGTACCATCCAATGCTGCAATACCAGATTACAACAATACTGTGTGATGAACACACAACCACACACAAAACACACGCACACACATACAAAGGGATATTTTGGTGGTGGTGGTGGTGGATTTTTTTTGTCTTTTTTTTTTTTTTCCTATTCACATTACAAAAGGAAAGGGCAAGGTCTTGTAGAACTGACGAAGGAACTAACAAACATTACAAAAATATTACAATTTGTAAATATTAGCTCAACCCTCTCAGCTTTTATGAATAGGGCAGGAGACCCAGGCTGCGTGGGAAGGGTGGGGGGCAGTGAGAGGTGTCAGCTAGGTCTATGGAATTGTTTGATTTTTATTTTTCCCCTTCCCCACCAAAGTTGAATGATAGCTTGCTGTTAAAATATTGTTTTCTGGGATTTACAGATCCCCTGAGGGCCAGCAGTCCCCTTTCTTCCCAGACTGGGGGAGGAAGCCTAGTGCATACTGATTTCTTACAGACGGCCCCTCCCCCAGAAAATGTCCTTCTTTTCACATTATCAACATGACAACTGCTCTAGTCACATATTTCAACTTTTTTTTTCCTTTCCAAAGCTCTAAGTCATTATTACAATTGCAAAATAGCATCTCCCCTACCTTATCATCCCCAATCAACAGTCTAGTGACAGAGTCCCCCCAGTTCACATCCCGCCCCCCCAACACACAATTTTTAAGGCCTTCCGATTTGGTGGGCGAGATTGCAGGGGCTTGGCAAGAGGGCTGGGACCAAAGGACGGGGTGGGGGTGTTCACAGCAGCACCCATCCCTCTGACTTCCTTAGAGCCCTCATGACCCTTCTCCCAAAACCGCTTCCCGAAACCACTTTTCAAAACCCAAGATAAAAATGGCAGCCACAACTTTCTCGGAGAGAGAAAGGAAAGAAAACACACACACACACACGTACACACACAACTCTTACAAATAAAGCATGAGATGAAACAGAGGGCCCATCCCAAAGTGAACACAAATATTGCAAATGTGCTTTCCAAAATTCAGGGGCGGGGAGGATGGGGAGAAAGAGGGGGGCGGGGAGCAGAGCAGCAGAATGGGAGGCATGAAGGGAACAAAAGAATGGAGGAACATAAGAGGTAGCTTTTAGAAAAACAACACCCTTACCCTCACACAACAAAACAAAGCCAAGCTCATCCCCACCCAGCCCTGAAGAGAGACCAATTTTGGCAATGATCAAGCCCAGGGAGGTGGGCCCACAGGGTCACCAGGAGCTGAATGATACAATAATACGGGCCCCTAGACTCTAATCACCCAGCAAATTGTAAGAAAGGTGGGATCTCCTCTAGGATGTTTTAGGCTGAACCCTGGCTGGGCGCAGAGGACTTGGGCCCTGGGCAGAACCAACAGTGACTCCCGTGTGCACCCGTCACACCCTCCCCTCCTCCCATCTTCTGCTGAACCCCGGCTCTCACGTTCAGATCCTGAGTACTGGACTCCTTCTGTACAGCTCCTTCCAGCTGGGATGGGGAGGGCTGAGGCCAGCGGAAGTCTATGAAACCAACTCTTAATTTACACAAGAAACAGAAAAGAACATCCTCCCTATTCCTCCAACCCCCAACCAAAAAAGAGATATAGGGGTTAACAAAGCTCATGAGGTCACAAAAAACTGAGGTAATTCAAGTACAATGTGCTAACAGGGGAACAGGGGACACAGAAAAGAAGCAAAACAGAACACAAGGGCCAAAGCGCTTTCAACTCCTCGTCCTCCTCTCCTTCCTCCTCCCTGTGGACTGGGGGGTGGGGGGCCCTGAGAGCCGGGGATTCTGTGCCGCTCTCTGCACCAGGGCTGGGGTCCCCAGTACAACTCAGCAACCCTCTCCCCGCCCAGCCAGCTACCCTGACCCCTAGACAGGGGGTCCCCTTCTCCAAGAAGGGCATCCACATCCTTCCCTTAGATGATGAGTCCTTACATGGATTCCTTCTCCTAGGGACTGAATTTGGGGTTGTAGGGATTTGTGTTGGTTTGTTTGGTGGGACAGTATATAGCTAGTTAATGTTTTCCCATTTTGGAAGCAAAAGCAGCTCAGCAGGAACCTTGCTCAGGACAGGGCTTGGCAAGGGTGTTCTCAGAAAGCTGAGGGCATCAGGGTGGGGAATCTGGAGTCAGACCCAGCTTCCCCACTAGGGAGACTGGGCGCGGAGGAAGACGCGCCCCCCCACCCTGTCCCTGAGGGGCTGGGGGCCCTGTGCTTGGAGGACAGGAGTCACAGGGAGGCAGGGAGCAAGGAGCTAGAGAGGGACAAGAGCCAAGAAGCTGCTGGAGACCTTGAGGGGACACTGTAATGTGGCAGAATGGAGGCGGGGGGGGGGGGGGGCAGGCGGATTGTTGGGCTCTGACCAGAGGCCCCCTTGCCCCCTCCCCTGCCTCCACTTCTGGACATCGAAGGGGGTTCTAGGTGGAGGGACGAGAGAAACATACCGCCCTTGAGCTGAACAAACCCGTCCGCCCCCACCCAAGAACATGAGGCCAACCACAGCCCAGGCGGAGAGGAGGGACAGAGGGGGCCCCCCTAGCCCCCGGGGAGGGACAGTGGCCGGGCATCAGGTCACCTGGAGCCCCAGAGAGAGTCCAAGGCCAGACAGCTATCAGGTTTCCTTTTTCTTGTCTCTTATTTTTTTTTTCCTTTTTTTTTTTCTTTTTTTTCCTTCCTTTTTGTTCTATTTCTCTTTTGTCGCCCAGTGGCTTGCGGACTTCACCCCGCTGGAACGCCGCTCCCCTGGCTGCCCGCTTGCCGCCGCGGCCGCGGGCCCGCCTCACACGTAGCACAGGTAGAGGTAAGTCTTCTCTATCCTCCAGTCGGGCGGGATCTCCTCGGGCTTGTGGCCCTTCATGTGCTTCTGCATGGAGGACAGGCTGGGGCAGTACTCGGTGCAGATGGTGCACTGGTAGGGCGAGGCGCCGTTGTGCGTGCGCAGGTGTTTGATCATGGCCGAGTAGTCGCGGGAGCGCTGGTGGCACAGCTTGCACTCGAAGGGCTTCTCGCCTGGGGGGGAGGGCGGGAGAGAGCCAGTGGGGGGGGAGCCATGAAGGCCCCCCTGGGGGTGCAGGGGGGGTGTCTAGAGGGGGACCCTCACGCTTGCTGGGGACGTCGGTCCCTCTAGTTCAGCGCTTTCCACGAGAGCCCTCCGTGAGGATGGACGTACCACCCAGTGCGGCAGCCACTGGTCCACTGACCCACAGGGCACCTGCCACGTGGCCAGGGCACCTGGAGCTGCGGGTTCCACGGCGCTTCCCGGTCGCTCATCTCACCAGCCCCGGGCAGCACGCGGCTGCAGTGTTGCTCGCACACCCTTAGCCCTGCCTTGCTCTTCTCAAGCCTCCCAAAGGCCCAGAATCTTCCCTTCCCAAGAAAGGAAGTGGGGGTCTAGGAAAGGGCCAGTGAGGTACCAAAAAGCCCTTGGGGATGGCTCTTCAGCACAGTTCTTTCCAGGGGGAACAAGGGGTAGAGTCCTTTCCTGGGCTACAGCTGGTGGGGAGTAGGGGGGTCAAAGTGAGGGAACCCCGTTCTTCAAACGTGCTCCTTCTGGGACGGCTACTCCTCTAAGGCTCCGAGAAGCTGTCCCTGGACCCTGCCTTCCCGGTGGGGCTAGAAAGGGGTTTGGGAGGGACAGACAGCTTGGGGGTGCCTGGCCACACCCTGGGTGCTCCGCAACCTCCTCCCGGTTCAAGTCCCCTGGAGCTGAGCAGAGGGTGTGAGGGAACCTTGTTTCAATACAGTAATTAACTGGCCAGCCATCTCGCTATCGATACTCCTCTGTGCAGAGGCCCCAGCAAATAATGAAGTAATGAACAGCCAAAGTGATCTAACTATCGACCCGCTATTTACAATAGTCACCACCAATGCATTTAATGATCCGCTCGCCGGGTCACATCCCCGGCAGGGGGTTAAGGAAGCCCCAGGGCTCTGGAAAATGCTCGGAGTGACTCTAGCTGTCAACACCAAGCACCCGAGGCTCTCCTTGTGGTGCAGGCTGGAGGCGAGAGAGCAAAGCTCGGGCAACACAGTATCCTCTCCCTGTTGTGTCCTCTGTTGCCCCCGCTCCCGCCCCTGAGAGTGTGCACATGGGTGCACACTCTCCCCTCAGCCAGTGGCCAGCGGGACCTGTCCGAGGTCACGTCTCCCCCATCCTCTGTCCTCTGGTTGGGACAGCTGTTCCCCTGACTGGAGGCCTCCTAGTTTGCTGGATCCCACTACCTTCCACTGCCTCTCATCCTCTTAGGAAGTCCTTCTGAGTGTCTGCCTCTCTGCCCCGCCAACCCGTAGTGTACTGCCAGGAAGGATGTTTCACACTGGCTCTCCAGAAAGGAAGGATTCTGTAGCATTTGCCCATGGCCACGTTATGACCACTCCCCACGTGGCAGACCAGAAGCAGCTGAGGGGACGTCAGTGTCCTTGGAGTCGGGAAGATTTGGGCAGGGTGGCCTGTTGTGGGCAGGTGGCCCCAAATTGGGCCATGCTGGACCCTGAGGCCACCTCCACTTGTTTTGTCCCCAGACCCCACACTGGATCGCATTCTTTTACAGAAAAAGGAACGTGCAGGCCCTCTAAAGGGATAAACACTATACACGTAAAGGGGTTTGTGTATACCTCTGCTCCTCCGCTCCCCAAAAGCTCAGCCTGACTGCCAGCCCAGCCCTCATCCTCGCCTAACTCGGTGCCCCCTAGACCCAGTTACAAGAAGCTATGCCAGCCTTTGTCTTCCATCACCAGGCCAACCTGACCCCAATCAGGGATTCCCAGATCGTTGTCCTCTGCGAACTATGGGTATGGCTGCCTGGAAGGCCAGTGTGCGGTGATCGACTAGCAATGTCTGCATCAGCTTTGGCCCTGGCGGAGGCACAAGGGCCAGCGTGCTCACCTTTCCCAGAACGCGTTCCACTCTTAGGCTCAGCCTTGCACCATGATCCCCCTGCCCCTGACACCCAGGTCCCAACGCCAGCTCGGGGGCCTTCCCCGGTCCCCCGTACCTGTGTGCACCCTATAGTGCGTCTCCAGCTGGTGCTTGAGGCTGAACTTCTTGCCACAGCCATTGCACTCATAGGGTTTCTCGCCCGTGTGGATGCGTTTGTGGCTCTTGAGTGTGCTCTCGTCCCGGAAGCAGCTGCCACAGAACTCACACTCATACGGGTGGTCACCTGTGGGGACAAGGGGCTGGATCAGGGCCTTGCCTCCCCCGGGGCCCCCCTCCAGGAGATAGCAGGGCATGGAGGCTGCCTATCTTCACCACCATTCTCCAAAGACAACATCAGGACCCGCAGCCCCTTCTGGCCTCTGGTGTGAACCAGGGAGTGTGTGTGTGTGTGTGTGCACACGTAAGCATATGTCACTGCGGCCCAGGTCTTGCCCATGGGTCCAGAGCCAATCTCAGGAAGAGAGAGTCCGACTGGTTCCAGGATGAACAGCAGGCCGGCCCCCACAAGGGGAGAACAGACTTGTACACTTTGACACCTTGCCCCCCAGCTCCCTGTGCTACCTTCTCTCCCTCTCCTGCAGGTCAGGGGCAAAAGCCATTCCTGCCTGACTCCCCTACCCTTAAAAACACCCTTCCAACTTGGGAAACTAGAAGACACCGCCCCTAAACGCCTTCTGCTCTCTCCCTGCTCCACAGTTTCAGCAGCTAACCCCTCTGCCTGATTTCGTCCCCGCCCTCCCACCAAACTCCTAGTCATCCTTCAAGGCCCAGCTCTCACGTCAGCATGGTTTGGAAGCGTCCCACTAGTGCCACCCACCTGGGCATACTGAGTCACTTTCTTCTGTCCCAAAAGAGAAGAATGGCCTAGCATGGTGTTATTTTAGTAGCAGGATACCTTTTATGGTACTCTCTAATCAAAACGGCCCTATCCGTGGGCTCACTACCATCTAGGAACCTTACACACAGCTTATCATGGAATCACTGCAGTAGCCCGACGAGAAACACAGAATTCTCATCACACAGTGGGGAAGCATGAGGTGCTCAGATGGTCTCCACTGTCAAACAGCTCATAAGCAGCGGAATCGGGACTCAGATCTGGTTTCGGGGTCCAGACACGTGATAACCTATCAGATGGCTAAGTGACACGCTGTCCTGTTTCTCCTGCCATGTGCACTGTGCTTCTAGGATGGAAGTGGCTCAAGGGCAAGGAGGGAGTCTTGTTAATCCTGGTTCCCCAAGGTACATAGCACAGGGCTGACCCGGGGCAGACGCTCAAGAAAGGGTGGGACGACAAAGCTTGAAGCTCGGGGAGAGCGGCCGCCCCTCGGCCTGGAAGGTGGGCCCATCAGCCTCCCTTCTGTGCACGGCGCTAGCCAGGCCCCTGGAGGGTGAGAGGCTGGGGTGGGGGGATTCACCGTCTTTTGCTTTGTAGCCAAAGTGGAGGCTTTGGGGGCTGAAAGGTGAGGCCTTCAGCGACTTATTTATTACAGGAGTGAAGGCAGAGACAATAAAGATAGATAGATCACCCCAGACTTTGTTCATGAATATTTAAATATCGCTGATTCGTCTTGTCACTGTAATTACAATTTCTCTGGGCTGCATCTCCAACAACCACAGTTTATGGTAAAGAATGGCCCACTGTATTTCACTTGTCCCTCCGCAGATGTGCGGGTCTGCCAACCGTGTAATGTCCTCTGCATTTCATACATTTTCTTCAGCTGCTGAAGGTTTAAGTCATCCACAATGACCTACGTTTTTTCATTATCCCCGTGTCAAACTGCACTCGTGCCTGGGCATAAATTGTCCTTCTCGTTATAGACTCGCATGCCTGTGCCTTCACTTCCTCTTTAAAATGATATTTTACTCTCTTGTCTCTCTCCTCCTCAGGCCGCCAACCCAACCTCCCCTCCCCACCCCCGTCTCCAACGCAGGCCCCTGTCCCCACATAAATTCTCATCTCTTCTGATGGCTCTGAAGGGTTTTTAAGGCTCTGTGGGGAGCGGATGCTGGGGTCGGCTCACCATGGGCTCTCCCTCTCTCTCTGCAAGAAGCTCCGAAGGCAGCGTAGAGTGGGTGGGAGCACTTGAGCGAGGAGTCAGACGCTCAGATGGGAGAAGCTCAAGAGCAGAGCCAGCCCCCCATTCGTACCCATCCAGGAGGCACGTGCGGGTCTGGGGACAGACTGAATCCTGGGGTTTTCGGCACTGCCCGCCCTCTCTCTGCGAGGGCTCTTCAGACCGCCTGGTCCCCAGCCAGCCCCACCCGACCCCAAGGGGAGTAGAGGTTAGGTCGGTGCAGACCCTGGTCCTCCTTAGTGGTGTGTCTGTCCCAGTGAGGGTCAGTCTGGGCGGGCCTGTGGCCCACCTGCCACTCCCTCTCTCTGCAGACGTCTGAACACACAGCCCCTGTCTCACATCTGACTCCCCCTCCCTGCCAAACTGGCAACGATAACGACTTTAATCAAGGATTCAGTATCCTCATTAAGATATAAATAAATAAATAAAACAAGGGCCACGTGAGATTTCCAACGAGAGCCGGTAATTAAAACGTACATCGGCAGCCACCCGGCTGGTGGGTAGGGGGGGGTCACGGGGAGCCGCCGTCTGTGCCTTCCCCTCCAGAGGGGGGCCCTGAGAGTTTAAAAAACAAAGGGTTAAGGCAGAGAGGTTTGTTTGATCCGATTTTTATGAATTTAATTATGAAGTGGATCACAAGTTAAATGAGTTTAAATAGGAAATCTCCAGAGTCAGCCCAGGGAAAGGAGTGAAAAGAACTTAGAAGGAAAAAAAAAGACACGCACATGCACACACAGACTTTGAAGCCCGGCGAGCACCTGGCCTAAAATCCTCACCCTGAGAGTTAATGGTGTCCGTGTTGCCACAATGTACACAAAACTGGCTGCAGAACTCAAAATCCAATTTGTGGTATGTTGATTAACTCTGTAGCCTCTTTAATGAGCTTGACATTAAGTGCAGGACAAACGAGACTAATTAGAGGCCCTCTGGCCTGCCCAGTGCATCTGTGACCCCAGCGGCCTCGCCTCACCTGGTGGTTTCCCTGGCACCAGCCAGACCCCATCTTCGGGCCCCTCCCTGCCAGCCCCTGCTTCAGCACAGCTGAGGGTTTATTATATGCCAAGCCGTGCGAATCAGGGATCCATCAATGCCAGGAGCGCGGCCGGACTAACCTACCAAACACAGCTGCGGAAGCTAAACACCCAGGCCCCAGCAGCAACGGGCCAGGAACAACGGAATAGTAATGAGGCATTGTGTGGGGGGTGGGCTTGGCCTGCAGAGGGCTGGTGTGCACCAGGCCTCACGGGTGTGAGAATCGAGGGGGGCGAGCACGGGCGCGCGGGGCCAGCAGCGTGCTCCGCGTTTCCTCGATTACACAAGTCCGTCTCCCAGACTCAGTCTGCAGAGAGCCCCTCCCCACAGATCCCGGCCAGGACTGGCCCGGCTGCCATGGCTGTTTCGAGGCCTGCACTCCTAGAAGAGAACGCGGGCAGAGCAGGGCGTACCCTGGGTAGACTCAGCAAGTTGGGATCCTTCAAGTCCCGTGGAGCCAACTGATCTGACCTAGGAGCACGCTCAGAAGCCGCTGGAAGGTGACTAGACACCAGGTTAAGGCTGAACTTGGGGACCCAGGCGGGGGGAATGTGAAGACCTGAAGGGAAAGTGCACAGAGGCACTACAGAGAGGACACCCGCCTTAGCCCTTCTTGTCGGGCCCTACCCGCTGAGACCTCCCCTTGTCTTATGCCAACAAACCTCAATGTTTCCAGCAAGTCAGGTGATGCTTAAGGCGATACGCGCTCCCCCCCACCCGAGTGAGTGGCACCAGAAAGTGCAAGGCCAGGCAGGCTCCTGGATGAGGCTGCATGCTGCTGGGAGGGGACCTGCTTGGTCCATGATAAGTAAAGCACCCCCGCCCCGTCAGCAGGGCGTGCCACCCAGGAAAGGTCTGGCCTGCATACTTAATCCCAGAGCTGTGACGAGACCCAAGAACGAGGAGAGAGAGAGAGGGTCCTACCACTCGTGTCTTGAGGCACATAGATTTGATAATCTTTCCAAGAATCATGAGCAACACCCTATTACAGACCCCGATACGGAGTTGGTCTCTGTCTTCCTGGCCCCACCCCGTGCCCCAGTCTCACACCAAACCCAGGACAGAGCACACACGGGCAGAGACACACGCAGACTCAGAAAGGGACGCTCCTTTATCCATGTGCAGTCAGTGAAGACTCAGTTTTGTCGTAGAGAAAGGAATGAATTTAAGTCACCCGAAACAATCTGCCTCCTGGCCCTCGGGGTCAACATAAGGGGTGGCCGCAGGGACAAGCCAGTACCGGCCACACGGCCCAGCCCCCTTGGCTCACAAGTACCTTCCTCCTCCATCACTGGCTCCTTGTTTATGTGCCCTCATCGTCTCCCCTAATCAAGGTTAATGGACAAGGACAGAAAACTTGCTTCTGTTATTTCAGGGCAAGCAGGACCCCTTCCTAATATTTCTGGGGCTGCCGTCAGGCACGTGTGTCCATGCGGTGGAGGCCAGGGAGAGGCAAGGGCTGTGGCACAGACAGCTAGAGACCAAGCGGGTAGGCTTTTTTCAAAACGTGTTTTGGGTCCACCCTCATCAGAATCTCTCGGGAATGTGGGTCCATCACGTTGTGCCTTGGGTCCCTTTCTATATCCATGAAGTCCAAGTTTTGGGGGGGAACCCAAGAGCCTGAATTCCTAATGAACTCAACATTCCATTGAGCACAGAGAGACTGAGACTCACAGGTCCCCTAGGCGGGGCGGGGAGAAGAGCTAACACTTACCTGGGCTATGAAGCCCCTCCACGCCCCCACCTTGAGCAAAGGAGGGCTGGGTCCGACATGGCCTGACTCCTCCCCTGTATGTCCCGGGAGGTAAATCCAGACACAGATTCCTGGCTACTCGGCTCCCGCCACCCCCCTCCCGGCCCCAGCAGGCTTACCTGTGTGTGAGCGCAGGTGGCGTTTGAGGGCGGTGTGGCTGGGGAAGGTGCGGTTGCACTCGCTGCAGATGTAGCTGCGCACACCGGCGTGGACCTCCATGTGCTGCTGGAGCGCGCTCTGCGCCTGGAAGCGCTTCCCGCACAGCAGACAGAAGACGGCCATGTCCGTGCCTGTGGGGGACAGGATCGGGGACAGCCTCAGGACAGCTCCTGATTCATCCGGCTGGAGCAAGCACCAGGGGCCAGGGTCAGGGCTATGCCTCTACTCCCCCAAGGTCAGGGGCAAACCTGGGGGCCAGGCCACACAGCATCGAGGGAGCACCCGGTGTGTGGCTCCAATGGTGGACAAACTCGACTTCCCTGTCTCCCTTATGGCACCTAAAGTCTAGTGGGAGAAAGAGGCAATCAAATCCGTCACAACAACAAAGGTGAGGCATGGCTTGGCTGTGTCAAGGTCAGGGTATCAAAATGGCGCGCGTCAGAGGGACTTTTTGGAGCATGGGACGGGAGGTGTGAAGTCAGGGTGGCCTCTGTGGGGGGGTCACAATCACAAAAACAGCACGTGCCAGCCGGGGTTGAAGAGATCTATTCTGATGTCCTATCTCCAGAAGGCGGGCTCGACCTCCTCACTGCTCAGGTAAGGCAAACAGGGCACGGGGACTACGAAACTTGCCCGAAGTTCGGCAGGGTTCAGAAGCCGCCGTCCCAGCCCAGGCCACCTGGGTCTGCATCCTCTCTAGAGGCTAGCTACAGACCCTGTTCCCTAAACCAGTTCTCCCTGCACCGATGCACACATCTTAAGAGTCTCTTCATTCAACGATGATTATTCTAGTACCTTCTGTAAGAAGGACTCCCTTTGGGACACTGGGGATCTATCCCTGGAAACCTACAGCAAGACTCTGCTGTCAGCACAGAGGTCCCCCAGCACACGGGGCCGTGAACACTCTGGCCTGGAAAGAAACGTGTTATCTGAGGATCAGACAGAAGAACAGCACAGCTGGGGGGTAGGGGGAGACATGGAGGAGAGACCAAAGCAGCCGGCAGGGCCAGGCCATGGGGGGTCTTGAAAACCACGGGAAGACATTTAGGCATCTCAAGACAAACCGGCAACTGTCAGAGGATTGTAAGCTAGAGACTGGCATGAGATTCCCCTTCACTCTGTCTGGTCGTGCTCCGCAGTGATCACAAGCGCAGGTCGCCGCTCCGTGGTACCCCACAAAGACCAGCTGCAACCCTATTGGCTGTCAACCACCTTTCTGATCCTGCTCTGGAGCCACAGCCTCTCCGGGCGCAGCAGCACACAGGGAAGCATCCACACCCACCATCTGAGTCCTCGCCGGGGGCTTGCTGCCCACCGTTTTGGAGCCTACTTCCCCGAGCAGGTCCGCTCCCCTGGGCAGCTCATCGGCTGCCCCCCGGCTGGCATCTGGTGCTCAGCCCCGCACCACCTGGCCCTGTGCAGAGGACATGAGTGGGAAAGGTGGACAGGCCTAGCATCTGTCAGTGCAGCCCCGAGGGGAGGAAGGGCAGAGCTCTCCGGTTGCTCGGTGCGGAATCAAGGAGCTCTGGGCAGAAAGCGGGCGGAAGAGGACAGCATGAAGACCTTGTCACCAGTCTGGCCCATCCAGGGACGCAGCAAAGGGGTGGTCTGTTCTCTCTGTCTGAGTCCCATTCACAGCTGGGCTTAGGATGAACTAGCAGGAAGGCCAGACCCCTCCATCCCGTTCCTCCAGCCCTCACAGTCACCTGTGTAGCTGCGGCCCGCATCCAGGTCCGGGAGAGGCTGAACACAATGCAACAGCACCGTCCTGCTCCCAGCCTCGATGAGCACAAGGGAAAGGAACCGGTACAGGTGCTTTATCGACGCTGCCATCCCAATGAACACGCGCACCCAAGCCCGCAAGGCAGGCATTCTCATCCCCCTGGCCACGAATGGGAAAACAGAGCAGTTACACAAATGGCCTAAGGTCACACAGTCAGAAGAGGCAGAGCTGAGACGTGAGAATGCTGAGGTCTAATTTCTACCACCACGGGGCTCAGCCTTGGGCTGCCTGTCTGTCCGGGCTTCTGGAAGGGGCACCATAGGGCCAGTGTGACAGCTCTCAGCCCGCTTGGGCCGGGAGCCCCAGCACGTCTAGGGCCGCTCCAGCGACAATTAGAAAACCCAGGGTAGGGGAGAGCGCTGGAAGCAGGGTCACAAGGTACAGCTCTTTGAAGCCTTCCCACGTCCCAGGGCCAGCAAGAACTTGGGGAGGTACTGGCATGTCTGGCTGAACCTGGCTGAGGGGAGAGGCCTGCCAGACGGGCGCAGCCCCAGGGCTGATGGCAAGCGCTCAGTGTCCAGCACACCTAGGTGCGCAGGCCACCTGCAGCGAGCTCTGAGCTCTGTGACATGGCTGCTCTGGCCGTTTCATCCCAAGGGCCCCCAGCCCCAGCCCCAGCTAAGCCAGATGTCGAACAGCTGCCTCCCACTGGTAAGCTGGAGCCGGCCTCATGGGCAAGCTGAGCCCTTTATTACCCCAGGTGCCCCCTTGGACATCACCTGAGACCCCCAGCATGGAAGGCACCTGGGTCAGAGAGAGTGTGACATTCCTGGTAGGGACACTCCAAGCCTACACCGCCAGGCCCAGAGGAGTTCTGCAGGCTGGTACCCTGCAGCAGGACGGACTGAGGACACCACAACCCTCAGCTCCCTGGGTCTTCCCAGGGAAGCTTCTCAAAGCTGCCCCCCCAGGCCACCCATATTCAGGACGGCCTAAACCCACGTCGCATCCATCCAGCAGCCTCCATGAACAGTTACCAAGCGTAGGCCCCAAGAGATGACAAGGGGGAGGCTGAGACCAAACAGAGAACTGGGGTCCTGGACGAGCTGGAGACACAGACATGGAGACCAGCCAGGGGACAAGACGGGGAGACTCCATGAGAACTGTGGCACTGAGAAAGGAAGACTATTGAGAAGCCAAGGACCAGGAGGAGGGACAAACAGAGAGACCAAGCTCAGGAAACACCACAAGTAAGTTTCAAAGCAGGCAGGGACCCAGGACAGCCCCAGAGGGTGGAGATAAGCAGGGAGGGACTGGCCAGGGGAGGGATTCTGAGGACAGGAGTGGGGGGCAGAGAAATGAGGTCTGGGGAAGATAGTATGACAGGATCTGGCATGGGGGCTCCATCGGGAAGCGGGGTGCACCCAAAGTCCCCGGGTGGCCAGCTCTGCACCCTGGTGGCCAGTTTCAAATGACATCATCCTCCCTTGGGAAGGAAATGCCACCATGTCCCTGAAAGGGTCCCTCTCCCTTTCCTGGTACATCTCACCGGGCTCAGGGGCCCTCCTTGACCCCTGATACCCTGGCCAAGGTGCAGAGATGAAAAGAAGGGGTCTCTGAGGCCCCGTATCCATTCTCCCCTCCCCTCTGTTTGGAGACCAACAGCTGAGAAGACAGAAAAATATTTAAAAAGGAGAAGGTGGCGGGGGGTGGGGGGAGTGGAGAAGTGGAGAAGACCCAAGAAAAGCTACTGGTGCATGCAAGCTAAAAATCCAGAGACTAGATTTGAGTTATTAAAGCATTTGCTGCCATTCCTGCCTAGCTGACTGTTCGCATGTATGATGAGTCAGGGCAGATTCTATTACACTGGGAGATTAAGCAAATAAATGCTAGCTTTTGGAAACACATTAAAATGTGGGACTATGGAAATAAAATTATCTAGAAAATTGTATTAGCAATTCATTAGCTGCCATGAGACATGCAGCTGGGCAAGAGGCCGGGCGGCTTGACAACGCGGCTCCTCGCATCACCCGAGCCCCAGGGACGCCTGGTGCTCCTGCTGCTGCTACAGACAGACCTCATGCCTGATACCACTGGGGAGGTGGGACGAGCCTCCACCGGTTGCAGAAAACCTTTGGGAATCATCTGGTTGGAGTCACACCAGGGAGATGAAAGCAGCCCAGGGGTCTTGGCTCTGCTGCTTCCTTGCCTCGTGACTCTGAGCAAGTCAGTGAACTTCTCTGGACCAGAGTTTGCTCGTCCTTGGCCACCCAGTTGTCACTGAGAGCATCAAATGAGAGGCCCAGGTGCAAAGGCTTTCCAACTATAAAGTGAGAGCAGAGCCCCTGCCAGCCCAGACGCCGCCTTTGTCTGAATGGGAGAATCATGCCTCTTACTCTGGGCAGACGCAGATAGTCGCCTGGGTGCACGGCTCTGGCGAGCAGAGAGGGCTGGATCCCCACCTCTGATGCCCGCTTCCAGCCAGGCATCCCCCTACAGCCACGGACGGCCCAGATGGGGCTCACAGCCGCCCTGTGCAACACAAGAGCTAAGTTGTTCTATCAATGCTGGGCGGCTGCTTCCAGAAAGCTGACTCTAGAGGGGCATCTTGGATGAGTTACGCCATTTAGGACTCAATGCCAAGAACATCTTCTTCCTCTAAAGCCCTCACGACAACGGCACAGAAAACCCTTTGATGCATTTATTTTTGACATTCAGCTCTGCCTACTAGGTTGCAATCAGGAACTGCTCCCTTAATCTTTATGTTCCCCAACCCAGAGCACAGGGCCTGGCAGAGCATAGGCACCCGGTAAATGCATGGTGCATCAGAGACTAAGGAAGGAGCTGTGGGACGATCGCAAAGGGCAGACGAGGGGCAGGAGGTGGGGGGGGGGGGGCAGTCCTAGTACAGAAAGCCAGAGAGCTAGAGCTAGAGAGAAACTCAGACCAAATGCAGCCATTACCGAGCACTTCCAGCAGGACTCTCTTTGGAAATCAGTAACACCAAGTGACCCACAGTCATCTGATCTGGTTGGGGCCTCTCGTGTCTGTCTGGAAGGCTGGACAGGACTCCCCAGTTCCCACTCTGCATCTGAGCTCTGTGGGTCAGCAGCAAAGACCGAAACCACCGAAAGATGCAGTGAATCCAGACAACCTCCAGGCTGGCCCCCGAGCGGCAGCCCCACCTTGGCGCGGGGACACTGGGCTTCATTCCTTCCTCTGGGGAAACGGCATTCCCATTCCTAACTCACCTGCCCCTTCCAACTTCAACTTCCCAGGACTGTTCGGAGGCAAGGACGTGTGTTTCTGAGTACGTAAATTCTACAAAGGCTCTGTTTTGTACCAACCCGGAAATCATAATGTAAACTGGCCACATAAATTAGCCTGGGTCCAAAGGAAATAGTTTATCAGGTCAAGGAACAGCACCTCCTCTGCTCTTCCAAAGAATGAATGGGGGCTCCGTCTTGAGCTGCACTCCAAGGGTGTCTGCTTGACACGGTATATCACTGGAGGTAATGTAACAGGTTATGGAATGAGATAACCTCTTGAATGAAAAACCTGGGTCTAGATAACGTGGACAGGGCCCATGCAAATATCTGGGCTGCCACTTGCCTCCCTTCTGTCTCAGGAGACGGTGACCCACAGCCCATCCCCCCTCCAGCCCTAAGGGCAGCACGGCCCGTTCTGGCTGCAGGGCATTTCCAAGTAGCAGACTCTCGATTTAAAACAAGTTTAATTATAGCCAAAGGATGGGAGAAAGCCAAGGCCAGGGTGGAACCTGAGGCAGGAGGGGTGACACAGATCCAGGATATTTATTTCACCGAGGTGATGACCGGGTCTGAAATTATGAGACAAAAAACCCTCATGTTTACACCTGTGCCATTTCCATACCAATTAGCTCTTTAATAGAAAGGAAGGAGCAGGATCAGAGGGGTACACAGCTGGAAAAGATGTTCAGGTGCTACACCTTCTTGGAACAAGGCTCTTATTATCTCCAGCATAAGCAGTTTCTTAATCAAAAGAGCAGAGGGATCTAAATATACTGTGGCTTTTTTCGGTAAGCTAGCTGTGACTGCCAAGTGTGCGTGTGCTGGACTTCGTGCACGCCTGTGTGTGTCCGTGCGTGCACACGGCCCACAGATGGGCTTGTTGGGTCCAACCCCACCTAACCTCACCCAGCAGAAGAACAGCTGTCTTCCCCGCCAACCCCCACGGTTTTGTTTTTTCTCCCCAGAGGAAGAAAATGTCAACTTTAGGGCAGCTGCAAAAACCTTGATTTAAACTGGAACCATTCCCCACCCCGCACCCCCAACCTGACCTCCAAATCCTTCAGACAGGCCTTTCTACTCCCTCTGACCTCCTGGGTGCCATTTCTGGCCATGGCAACCCTGGGTAGCCCCACACCAAAACCATCCTGGAGACTGCGGTCGTACCCCCTTCCCTATCTTTCCCCTTGCTCCCTCCTCTGCCCCTGGCCCCAGGTCATTGTTAAAGAGCACAGAAGAACGGAACGGCATCATCCACTGGGCAAGAGAAAAAGACCAAGAGACAAGCAGCCCGAGGCTGACTCACCCCACAGGAAGGCTCTGTCTGCATCTCAAGAGGGTAGAGAAGGCTACAGGTGCGGAGGGGGCAGGGACAGAGAGCAGACAGAAAGGAAATGAATGCCCAGCCATGACAATGGTAGGGGTGCCTCCCTTTTGACTCCCCCCGTACCATCCTTTAGGGTTTGGCTCCTTTTCAAGGGATCTACTGGAGAAAGGGCCAAGAGCTCCCTTGTGAGATGTTCTCTTGGGCACAAGTGATAGGAGCATTTGGGTTGAGCTCCTGAAACCCCAGCCTTCTTCAGAAAGCTAGCTGCTTGCACAATGAGGGCCCAGGCTGCCCATACCAAGTAAGTGTCAGCCCCGTGACCCCTGAGAAAGACAGCTTCCAAGAGTGGGAGACAAGCCCCACTATATCCTTTCCTGCTGGCAGCCTCCCTCGAAGGACAGCTAGAGAAGATGGAGAAGACACCTCGGGAGGCCTGCCTTGAACCAGATCAGCCACCAGCCTGTGTATGGGGGCTTGTCTCCCACATACAGAGTCACCTGCTGCTGGGACATCTTTAATCATTGGTTCAGTTACCTCTTCGCAGACCAAGCCTAAAGCTAAAAACCTTAGCATCTAGTCTTCTTGTCGACTTCAGCCTTGTCAGTTCCAGTCTCCTCATCCAGCCCTCCCACCCCTGTTTCCTTTTTCTGGAATCTTGGAAGGCAGTCTATAGAAACTTCCACTTCCACAAGGGAAAGGAGGAATGTGAGGGTTTCATACCATGAGCCCACGGAGCAGGGAGTTCTCAGTGAATAACCAAACAAGGGGCGGGGCTAGAGCAGCAGATTCAAATTTGTTATGAAATGAAGCCACGGATGGGTGAGTGATTGCATGTCTCAAGGCACACACCCCTGTGCACGTGTGCACGTGCACACCCTCTCGGTCTCTGGGGGAATGTGGCTGCACCCTCAGGCAGCAGCTAGCAATGCTGGCTTCCAGAAAACTGTGTATTTGTTTAGCAGTGAGCTGCAGACACAAGTGCATTTCATTACCCGGCACCTCCAGCTACAGTAAACAAATTTGTCAGCTCACTAGCTCATTAAGGTGCACCCCGGACACGGGGGATTTATTGAGACCTGCACAATAAAAGTAACATGAATGGATTTACTAATTTTGTCAATCACTCCAACAAACGAGCCAGAGAGGAAGAGAAACTGGGGGAGGGGGACAAGAAAGGGGATGGAAAAGGAAGGGAATGAAGGAAAACAGAGAAAGAAAGTTGAGTTTGGTTTGCAAGAGAGTGTCAACAGGTGAAAAGGGGACCAGATCGGTGCTCCGCTGCTGCCTCCCACCTCCACGCTCCACGCACCTCCCGGCGGGCCCCACTTTCCAGGGGGTACGGGCCCCTGGCAGAAAGGGTGCCAAGGGCAGATGTCAAACTGATGGGAACGTGTCCCTCGGTTCCGCCCTTCCCGGCATCTGACGCAGAAGTAAGGAAGCCGAGGATTCAAAGCCACACGAGGGGAAGTAACTGCGTCCTCCGAACCAGAAGCGACCGGCTGCCTGTCCCGATACTTCCCATCTGCACCTGCAGCCACTTCCCAGTCGTGTTCCTGAGCCCTTCCAGACATTCCCGAATCCAAACTTCCCCCACGAGAGCAAGAGGAGGAAGCAAAGAAGGAGGGGTGGAGAGAGAGAGATTGTGTGTGTGTGTGTGTGTGTGTGTGTGTGTGTGTGTGTGCAGGGGGTGGGCTTGGGGTGGGAAGTAAATCCAGAGAGGTATGCAGCCTCTGGTCTGTAACTTTCAAAATGACAGCAGGACTGGGGCAAAGGTCACAGGGTCCACGGCCTTAAGCACCTCAGCCAGCTGTGGCGGTGCAGCCTGTAGCCCGCAGGACGCCTGCCCGTATAAATCAGCGGTAAGCTGCACCCGCTGGGGGCGAGGACAATGGGCCCACATGGGGGCGGGAGGCAGGACAATGGGGCCTGGCCAGTGCGCAGGCCTGGAACAAATGCGCCCTGGCACCACGGGGGCCCCCATTTGTGAAACTAATTGGCCCACGATTGAAAAATTGGACCAACTTCAACAGCCCCGAGAGGAAAGGGGCAGTAGCCGGCGGCAGTAGCCGTCGCCTAACCCAGCCCAGCCCCTGGGCCCAGCCCTGGGATCAGAAGCTTCTCACAGGTACTAGCCACTCCGGCGGAGGAGCGGTGCCTTGGAGATGGGACCCGGCAGGGGAGATGGGGTTGGGGAGTAGGGCAGGTGGACAAGCTGCCTTAGGGACCCATGGTCAGCTTTTCCTCCCAGGACTTCTCACTAAAGACTCGCCATGGAAGAGGGGTAGAAGACAGTAAAGCCCTGGGGTCTTCAGCCAGAAGGCCTGTCCTCAAGTCCTGACTCAGTGACTAACTTGCTGTGTGCCGTTGGGTAGGTGACTAGACCTCTCTGGATCTCCGTTTCCTCACTGGAAAAATGAATGTGGAAGTAAATGATCCTTGAAAGCTTTTCCCCCTACTCTAACACTAACAGTCAATCATCCTAGGCCTGTTGAAGACTGAAAGATCCTTTCTCCCACTGAGATACAGTTCAGGCATTTCTCTTTCGAAGTCTGATCTGACAGCCCTCTTTTAGTTAAAGAGAATCTCGAGGCTTCCCTGGAAACCACTGTCTCGGGCTCACAGATAGTCACAGGTGAGGGAACGGAAAGACCTAACCTTAAGTGAGAATCTGTTGGAGGTCAAGCCAGGTCTATCCCTTCTCAAGCAGCCCTGTGAGACAGGGCATTCTTAGAAGATGGGGGAAAGCAAGACTTGAGAGAACCCAGCAGGGCCGTTCTCTCAAGTGACCACGAGTTACCTACTGAGTTCCTTCCAGAACTGGCCATCCACTCAGAAGGGCAATCCTTGAGTCACTGGGTCTGAGGGTGCCTGCAGGGCTCTGTGCTGATGGGGTGGGGACAGGGGAGCAGACCTTGCTCTCCCATGCGCCCAACACTGTCATAACAAGTGACCCTCTGATTTCCTTAGGGCCCTGTGCCTACGCATACCAGGCTCTGGAAGTCTCAACGGTGGGCCTAGAACTTGACGGGAGGGCACTGCAGCTCCACCCGAAGAGAAGGTCCAATGTCCTTATTTGGAGAATAAATTCTTACCAGGTCTTTCTCCTCACGTGCGTTCATTAGGTGGACAAGACGTTTTCTATGGAGAGTCAATCTCTCCAGTCCCAGGCCTGCCCCGACTCATCTTGAGGCCCCCCCCAGGGGAGGAACCAGGGCCCAGAAGAGGGGTCTCTGGGAAAACAACTCAGCTGGGGTCTTCTTTAACACATCCTGTAACCCCCCGATGTATTCCAGAGACAGTGAGGTGAAGGTAGAAGGAGGTCCAGAGATAAAAGCTGGGGTAGACCAGGAGAGACAGAGGCAGACAAAGACCCAGAGACACAGCATGGGCTAGGGAAGTGAGCCGGGGCTGGGGGGACAGATACTCAAAATAAAGTGAAATGCTGATTGTTTCAGAGCCATTTCAGTATCTGACACACATCAGGCATTGAGAAGAAAAAGCAAGCCCACATAAATAAACAAAACCCAACCAAAGAGAGAGAGAGAGAGAGAGAGAGAGAAGGACGTATTCATTTTACTGACATTTTAATGGTTCCTCTCTTCTCCCCCCCAGAAGATGATTACAAATTAAGCAGCTTTTAAATGCTTTTTACTGTCAACAATTAAAAGGAGGCTGGGAGCCTGAGAGGGTGGTGGCCATTCATTCCCACAGTAACCGGGCTATCACAAGCCCTGCCGGCCTTCCCGTACTGTACCTCGCACAATGGCCAAAAAGGGGAAAAGCGCGCAGGCCGGTATTTTGGAGGACATGCAGAAACAAATTAAAATATAAAGAGCTCCAGCACAAAGATACCGAGAGTGAAGGCGGGGCAGGCCAGGCTCTCAGGAGGGAACGTCTTAACAATGGCAGAGTTAGAGCTCAGCCTATGACACCTTATTTTGGGCTGCCATGCATTCGTTTTATGGGGAGAGAGAGAGTTTTATAGGAAGGATGAAGAGTGGAGGTGGCCTTCCTAGACACAGAGGAATAAACAGGAGAACCCAGGCGCTCTAGGCCAGGCCCCAGGGCGTGAAGGAACCTGACTCTTCAACCTTGGGCCCAGGTCCACCGACACCCTAGCCCTTCATGACCTGTGCCCTGGCTTTCTCGGGGGCCTCACAGGGAGAAACCAGGTGATCATCATTTCATTCTGGTCAGAGGATAGGATTTCATTCCAGAGCGAACCAAAAGAGCAAATAAAATTTTTTAGCAACGGACCCTCTTCTTTCGCAGTCTACACTGCCGACCCTGCCCACCTGCGCCGGATACCACCCATCGCTGGGGTCTTTCTGAAACACCAAACCCCTTGGATTGGGTCCCAGTCCATGTTTGTGCTAGGACTCTTGTTCGGACTCTTTGGGATGGATTCAAAGACCCCAAATCATCTCAGGTGCCTTTGGGAATAACGGGGTAAGGAAAACTCACCCCCAGGATAGAGGGGAGAAAAGAAAGGACTGAAAGTAAAACAGAGCCGGGCCGAGCCCCACGGGATCCGGCTCCCCGGCTCCCTCCCAAGCTCTCGGGAGAGCAACACGGAAAGTAACCGGAGCAAGCCGGCTCCTCGGGGAGGATGCGCCGGTCGGTTTCTGTACCGTAAAGTTTAATATGCGGGAGGGGCAACAGAGACATAAAAGAGACACGTCCCCTTTAAAAGGAAATATAATTTACAGTGTGCAGCCAGGCGGCCCATAGTTTCAATCTCGTTTACTATAGAGAAAACTCTGCTAGCTGTTCTCTATCCCACAAATCCGATTTAATCAGACAAGCCAGCCAGCGTGGCTTGGAGTAAAAACGGATAATTAGTAAACAGAGAGCTACTCCAGTGCTTCATTGGCATTCGAGTTGGGCTACTGTGTCGCATTTAAAATGCAGTCTGATGAAGTTTACAAAATCAAACCATTTGTTACTCCTATTGAAGAGGCTTCAGGCCACTTGCAATTAAATTGGAATTAGTGCTCAGAATGAGACACAGCAAATTCATACTAAAAAGGGATCTGACTTTGAGACATTTGACTTCACTTCAACAGTTTTCCATGTGAGTGTGTGTGGGGGTGCGACGGAAAGACTCCTCACTCACCCCGACTCTGCAGGGCTCCCCGACTCAGAGAGCCTGCCCCCCCACAACCTGCGCGTCTCTGGGCTGGCTGCAGGGGGATGGGGCCGCAGGGGAGGGGAGGGACAGCTGACACTGGAGAGCCAGGCCCCGCATTCACACCAGGACGATACTGTACTAGGGAAAACGTGTCCACAAAGGACCATATGGCTCCCTTCTGCATTGAGCCTTTGGACAAGGGGGTGGAAGGGGGGCGGGGAAGCTGCCAGAAGGCACACTTCCAGGGGGCACCGGCCCCGCCCACCTCAGACAGCAGGCTGGCGGCTCCCAGAGAATGGGGGCACCTTTTCCGCCTTGGCTGCGTTCCTGTGACGCTCCTGCCTTCCCTCCCTCACGGACGCAGGCACAGGGACGGTTTCTGAAACCACGTCCTACCCATCAGCACACTCCTGGCCCCGTGTACCGCCCCCTTCCAGGCAGAAAAGGCAAGGCCAACTCAGTCTTGGCAGGCCTTCCTGACCTAGAGCCCACAAAGCCCCCAAACTGTCCAGGGACAGAATTCAGAAGGCTGGTGAACTTGGAGAAGAAAACAATCACATCTTTATTTTCACCAACCTCTACCTAAAATTTAGCAGCTCCTTCAATGGGAAATGAAAGAAAAACAAAAAAACACACAAAAACACAAAAAACTAACCAGTTGTATTAGCTGTACTTATGGCCTGGTCATCGGCAGTGTGTATTTGCATACCACATCAGAAGGGTTGCATTTATGTCGAAATATTTATGCAAACCACTCCTGCAAAAATACAGCGGATATCCAGCCACTCCTTGAGTTCAACAGGATAACAAAGAATAACACATGTTATACTACAGTTGAGTTTAAAAAAAAATATTTTGATCTCCATATTTAGAGTTTCCATTTATAATCTTAAGGTATTTTACTTTATGTACTTGGAGACATTATCCTAAGGGAGTGTTCACGGATTTCCCCCAGAGAGCTCCCGGAGCCCATAGCACAAAATACTGAGAATTCCTGGTCTCGAGGGCCAGGGGGAGTCCGTGTTTAATGGGCACAGAGTTTTAGTTTGGGAGGAGGGAACAGTTCTGTGGATGGACGGTGGTAAAGATTGTCCAACAATGTGATGGTGCTTATTCCCACTGAACTGCACACTTAGAAATGGTTAAAACGGCAAACTCGGGGGGGTGTCTGGGTGGCTCAGTGGGTTAAGCCTCTGCCTTCCGCTCTGGTCATGATCTCAGGATCCTGGGATCGAGCCCCGCATCAGGCTCTCTGCTCAGAGAGCCTGCTTCCCCCTCTCTCTGCCTGCCTCTCTGCCTACTTGTGATCTCTGTCTGTCAAATAACAAATTAAATCTTAAAAAAAAAAAAAAAACAAACGGCGAACTCTGTTATACATATTTTATCAAAATAAAAAGAAGCTTTAGTCTCAACCAGTGGAAAGTTATTTGTACGTCCCACAACCCCTTTGCTGCCCAGATGTATCCGGACTAAAAACCAGTTTCACTCCTTCCCCACTCCTGTGGTCACTCCCACAGGAAGTGGGGAGTGACCACGTATGGGTCTTTGGGAAGGACCCAGCAGGAGGTCCAGACTTCTCAGCTCTGACACCAACCAGCCTTGGTGAGTGGCTTTAAGTTCAAGGTTTACGGTCTCCCTCTCCCCATCAGAATGAAAGCCACCTGAGAGCAGGGCCTCCTCTCTCTCCCACCCCACTGGACGTTTTGGGCCTGACAGGTGTTTGATGAATGTTTCCTGGGTAGAGGGAGGGACCAAGGGCCAGATGAGGGATTAAACAATGCATTTCATCTCTCTGTACCTCAGTCTCATCCGTGATGTAAAGAGGATAGGCTCCATGATCCTTTAAAGCTCCTACAGTCTGGGGGGATTCCATCTGCTCCCCGTACTCCCCCACCTGCTGCCCACAGCTTCCCCGGGGCGCAGCCCAGAAGCAGACAGGTGGGGAGGCGCTGTGGTGGCAGTGGGTCTGATGTGGAAAACGGAGGGTGACAGGCCACCACCCTTGGACCCCAGGACCTCCCTGCTGTCCTCGGGGACGACCCCATGCTGGCCCACGAGGCCTCATGCCCTGCCCGCCCACGGGGGGAGGAAATGGGCTGGTAATGGTGCTCAGAGGGCAGGCGGGGAATTGACAGGCTTGCTGCGTAGACAAGGGATGAGAGGGTGTCCTGGAGGCCCAAGGGGAGGCACATAATGTCTCTGAGAGCCTGAACAGAGGAGATGCTCCTTTCTGTTATTCAGGGAGGGTGGGGGAGCAACCTGATTATGGTCAAGAAAGAGAAATGAAGCACCAGCCCCCAGACTCCCCCACTTCCCGCAGATCGGGAGGCACACTCCCCGCGAGTAGGCTGCATCCCTGACTCAGGGCACTATCCTGGGGTGAGGAGGCGGCGCGCCCAGCAGAGTGAGCCTGGGCTCCGAGGCCACCTCAGCGGGTCGTGTGTGTTCCCTGGACAACGGATGGGCAGCCCGGTCCTCCCCGTCCCACGCACGCGCATGTACACCCATGACGTGTGAAGGAAGGTCTGGAGAGAAACTCCAGCTCAAGGTCCTAAAAAGGAGACGCAAAGCTGACTGTCCCTTCGTGGCCTGGGGTCCTCCTTCCCTCCTGCGTGAATCCTGTTTCCTAGGTTTCCCCTTTCAGTTCCTCCTCCGGAGTTCCTGGGCCACTCCCTGCCGGGACAGGGGCCTGGGGATGGTGACGCTCAGACAACGGCCAGGTGTCCGGCGTCCCGGTCATAAACGCAGAGGCGGGAAGACACTCCCCTGAGCTGTCCACCGAGCACCAGCTTTGCTCGGTCACCACACCTTCTGTCCTCTTGTCCTGCCTTCCAGTGACCCTCCTTTCTCTCTTTGGGTGCTGGCGATTTTATTTCCCTCGGGACACAGTATGGAGCATTGTTGTGGGCACCGCTCGGGCCTATTCTCCCTCACTCACTCACACATCTAGTGTTTTCTGAGTTTCCATTCTGGGCAGGCGCCGAATCCCAAGGCTGCTCATCACCAGTTAGTGCACAGCTGAAAGCCTGGACTTTGAAGTCAGACCAAACCTGGGTTCAAATCCTGTCTCTGCCATTTCTTCACCAGCCATAGAGTCATATGCACGTCCTCAAAGCTCTGGGTCTTGGTTGCCCCGGCTGTATTAGAGTCACAACAGACACGTGCAAGGCTGCTGAGAAGGCGGCAGGTGATACAGGGAAAGTGTTTGCCTTGTGGCCGGACGGCAAGACCCGAGACACGGGAGGTGCGGGGAATGCTGCTCCGGGGGACAGGGCGTGGGCCGTGGGAAGACCGGTGGGCAAGTAAGCAGACGGTGGTGTTGTAACAGGTGCCATGAGCTCAGTGAACAGGCCCACCGCAGCCGGTGCTTGGAGGGAGCACTCCCGGCCCTCCGCCACCAACCGGAGCTAGTCCTCTAAAGCAGTAAATGCAAACCTCCTTCCCTGCCTTCAAGTTCTGCCATCCAGGACGGGTCCTTGCTCTCCAGATATCCCTAGCGTGCTCTTCCCTCCCTTCTTTCCAGCTCTTTCCGTCCACACTCCTAGGCCCACGCTTCAACTCCCAGCTGCCTCCTTGCTGATTCCCAGACTCCCCGGCCCCTTATCCTTCCATGGCTCCCACCGTGACGAACCCACCCTTGGCTCAGTTTCTTCCCCCGCCTCTCCACTCCGAGGACCGAGGGCTGCCTGCACGTACTGCCTCTCCTTCCCGAGGCTCATTAACCCCTCCACCCACCATCATCTCCTTCATTGTCCCACCGAGACCAAAACCATTTGCTTCTGATAACCAGTGACCCCCACGTGTTGCTAAACCCAACAGACATTTTCTCATCTTCCCCATAGGGAACTTCTCAGCAGTATTAAGACTGTTGACCACTTTTTCCATTTTGAAACCTCTTCCGTAACACCACATTCCCCTGGGCTCCCTCCTTTCTCTTCCACTAATGCCTTTCCAGTCTCCAAGCGGGCTTCGACTGGTTCTGGAGAGGCACCATGGGGGGCTACCTCCGGATTCTGTGTTAGGCTCTCTTCTCTTTCAGTATATTCTTGTTCTAGAAGCTCACCAACTCCCAGGGCTTCCAAGGTCATTTACACGCTGCTGACGCCCAAACACACATGTCCAGAGGGTCTCTCTCTTCTGAGTTCCCCACACAACTGTAGACCCAAATGCCTCCCCAGAAGCTCCCCACTGGACATCTTCCTGCTCTAACATCAAAATTGTTCGTTACCTGAACCAGTGCAATAACAAAAAGCTCTGCTCTCCTCTTGTGTTCCCCATTTCAGTCAAGAGCTCCTCTACGGTCATCCCACTGCCCAAGCAAGGAAGGGGACCACCATCCTTGGTTTCTCCTTCTAAGCTACCATACCTTCTTGTCTAGACTGTGGCAGTATTAGCCCAACTCATCTCCCTGCCTCGCATCCATTCACAACTGCGTAGTGTCCATTGTTTTTCTGAAACCTAACCTGATGTCACTCCCTAGACTAAGACCTTCTCATGACTCCCTCTTGCCCTCAAGAAAGCAGAGCTATTTAACATGGTTTTCAGGGGCCTTCCCATTTTACACCCACTTACCTCTAAAGCTTCTGGTCTTTGTACCCTTTCCCACTCCCGTGTGCCATTCTGTGAACTTGCCTAATTCTCTCCCAGCTCTGGACCTTAGCCCATGCTGACCCCAGACTGGCCTTCTTCCCTTTCTCTCTCATTCGCTCCATTTATGTAATGACTTTGATGACACCACCTCCAGGAGGCCTCCCTAGTTGGAAGCCTTCACGTGTGCTCTTCCAACAGGATTCATCCTGCGTATGATGTGTTCGCTGACGTACCTGTCTCCCTGTACAGTGTGAGCTTCGTGAACAGACATGCTCATTTTCCTCAGCGCTGTGTTCCCAGAACCTAATACATGATTAGGTGCCTCCTGGGTGCTTGACAAGCACTTACCGAATGGGTAAATAAGTAAACAAATGAATACACAGAAATGTAACCTGGGGCACCTGGGTGGCTCAGCTGGTTAAGCGTCCAGCTCTTTTGGCTTCAGGTCATGAACTCAGGGTGGTGGGATCGAACCCCGTGTCTGGTTCCACACTCAGCAAGGAATCTGCTTGAGATTCCCTCTCCCTCTGCTCCTCCCCTAATTCTCACTCTCTCTCTAAAATAAATACATAAATCAAATCTTAAAAAATAAAATGTGATCTATGAATATTCTGTGGGCTTGGGCCACTGGCCTTGGCAGATGATGATTCCTCGAACCCAAACCATTCATCTTTGACTCCTACCAGCTTCAAGGAAGCACACCTCCTTACCCTCCCCTCCAAACCCCGCCCCCACCTGCACCAGCCCGGATCCCGTGGCAGGCTCTGGGCCTATGTTCTTGTATCTGTAACGTGTAAGACTGTTAGGTGTGCACGCATACCCACGTGCTTCAGAACCAGAGTGTGGGCTCTCCCCGGTGTGGCTGCTCCCCCGCAGCCCGGAAGCCATCATTCAAGGGGTACCCAAGATAGAACAACTGAGATGTCTCTTCGAGATGGCAAGTCATTCCCATCCGTGGAGGATCCAGACCTTCCGGCGGAGGGCTGCAGCGTGGAATTCCCAGACACCACTCCATGGCCGTGGCCGAGAGCTGGCAGCCAGCAAGCCCCCATGGGTTCGGAACCTGAAGTCAAATCTGGCACGTCCTTTGGCCGCTGGCAGGACAGGGACCTGAGGCTGCTGATGCATCTGGTACACGCTTCCTCCTGCTTCCTCCCTCAGACTATGGGAAGCCCTCAGTGGCCCACAGACACACAGGCAAGCCCCAGCAGCAGAACCCTTTATGCCCGGGCTGTGGGCTCTTCAAAAACACTCGTGGAGGGTTTCATCCCTTCTTAGGTGGCGACGGTGTATACTATACTATTTAGTGACTCCATTTCTACAGCAGATGAAAACCCCTAAAATAGGGCTAATGGAAATGCCGAACCCATGTCACTAACACACACATAAATTGTGACCCCCCAGTACCATCCTGCTAGGAAAATAAAGATCAGTTTCTCTTAAAGAGTTGAACAGGCTTTTGTCTGGTTTGGGTTCAGTGCTACTCTTGGCTCTGGCCCAAAACCCCAGTTCTTGTGGCTCTAGGGCTGGAGGCCTTGTCAGCGGTGAATGTGGCACAGGTGTCCTCGTAAGCAGAGATGACGACTCAGGCAGCGCCAGGACTCGAGCTTGCAGGCAAATGTGCCCTGAACATCAGGTCCCTCCTTGTATCCTGACACCAGGCTCTTACCTCCTGATCCCCAAAATTCAAAGAACCCCCCCCTTTTTTTTTAAAGATTTTATTTATTTGTCAGACAGAGATCACAAGGAGGTAGAGAGGCAGGCAGAGAGAGAGGAGGGGAAGCAGGCTCTCTACTGAGCAGAGAGTCCAATGTGGGGCTCCATCCCAGCACCCTGGGATCATGACCTGAGCTGAAGGCAGAGGCTTTAACCCACTGAGCCACCCAGGCGCCCCTCAAAGAACCCCTTTAAATGAGAAAGACGACCAGTGTTTACTCAATCATCTTTATGCTTCCTTCCTGTCTTGGGGAGGGGTGGGGGGCTGGGATGCTGGGGAGTCGTACAAGGGGCCACTGAGAATTTGCACAGATGACAGTTTCTGTTCATTTGGGTTAAGGTCATCATGAGTTTCAAAGAGTTTGGCAAAAGTCACTGAAAGGAGTGAGGAATCTTCAAAACATTCCCCTCTGAGCTCAGATGGAAGTGCTGTGGGATTTTCCATGCCTCTGGAATCAGCGGCAAAGGCAAGAAAGACATACCCCTTCCTGCCAAAGATGTCTACATCAGGAACGTTTCCCCACCAGCCCTCACCGAGGTCTGTCCTGTTTCATAAATGTAGTCCATGCAGGAACATCTTGGGATCCTAGCACTTTCCATCACGTGGGTCTGCCCTCCGCACTTACCCATCCCTCATCCCTCTGGGCCCCTCCACTCTCCAAACACTCCCCGGGCCACACGTTGGGCCACACGTTGCACCCCTCCTTCTCCCTGGGGCAGTCATTACAGTGGATTTCCTGAAACAGCGGCCTACTGACAGGAGACTAGCCTCCTGGTAACACCACACAGCTGGAGAGTGCCGGAGGCCACCGCTTCATTTGAGGGGCCCAGAGAAGAAAGCACTCGGGAGACAGAGAGGAGACAAACCGCCACTGCCTGCCCCCAGCCCTACATCTCCCAGCGATGACGCTTCAGCAGCTTGTAAGCTCTGGCTCTTCTAGAGACCGTGGTGAGGGTGATGGCAGTCGGGGAGGCCTGACAGGAAGCCGGTGTGGTCAAGGGGGCACACGGGGGCTCCCTGTAATACTTTCTACCTCAGCACATCCACAAGTCAGCTGTCTGTAGCTACCTCGGCTGCCATTGGTTTAAAGCTAATTTTGGACAAAGCAACTTCCGTTATCTTTGAACAGGCAGCACCTGGCTGGATTTCCCCAAAGAAGCTCATTCTCCAAGGGGTGAAGGTCCCACAGACACCACGGTCCTGGGCTGGGTGGGCCACTGTGTGCAGTCTGCCCAGAAAGGCCGCTCCTGAAGACGAAGACAGAGACAGGGACAACAGGGCCAGCCAGGAGTCAGGGCTGGTTCTCTTGTGATGCGGGGCCCTCTGTGCTAGGAAAGAGACCACCAGGTGCGGTCACGCTCACCTCTCTTCCACGTCCTCTGCATGTCTGCAAATCTTCAACCAGGGACACCTCAAAAATGTCCGCCCGCGGCCATCTTTATGACAAGGTTCTGTACCTTCCAGAACTTTCTCGGTGACTGCTGTGGTGAGTGTCCCCTCCACCCCATTAGTCAGTCCTCATACCTGTCTCCAGATGGGAGCGCATGAAGAATGTCTGGATTATTGAGTGATTTGCTGACATGCTAATTAATTATGAGCTTGATTAATTAATTAATGGGTGCTTACCACAAGGCAACAGACAAATAAAAGAATGGTGCCAGAGCTTTCCTCCCACTTACAAGACTCGGCTCCTTGCCCAAACTGGCCACTGAGCTGATGGGGCCTGGGGACGCGCTGAAGCATCAGACATAGTCCCTGCCCTCGAGGCACTTCCCCTCTACGGAAGTGACAGATTCAAGTGACACTTAGAAAACTCTCACGGCTGGAACCTGAAGGCGTGGAGGGATCGGGTTCCAAGTTGAAAGTCTCTCGGCATCCACCTCTCCCTGCAAACTCACCCTCTCTTCTGTCAGGGCTATAAATGCCGTATTTCCACACACCCACGTCCACCTGAGTGTGCGCGGACACACGCTCCCACGCCGGCGTCCCCCGCGGAGACGTGAATGGTCGCCATTCAGGGCCAGGGCCTGGGTTATATCACGAGAGAATCGCAGGCAAGGGGCAGCCCGAACTTTCCTGTCCTGGAAGTTGGCCTCTGCCTGTGCTGATTTATTCCAAGGACCATCTGGGCACAGAGAACAACGCGGTCTCCTATGTGAATGACCGGCCCTGTTAGTCATACCCTCTTAACTCGACCCCTCCGTCCCCTAATCTTCACACTTTCCTTCACTCCCTTTGACGGAGGCCAAGGACTGGCTCCCTTTTCTCACCTCTCCTGAGGCTGGAGAAGTTTGTCCAGGACAAAGAGCTCTGCCCTCGTGCCTGTGGCTCCAGCAGTCACACTGGGACAGGCTATAGGAAAAGGGACCTGTCTCCACTGCCCCTCACCAACCACCACCCCCCCGGCCCCCACTGCCCTGTTTGGACAGGAAGAGATTCCCTCCCCAACGACACTTCCCCAGACTGCCCAGGCCCTCCAGGCCCCAAGCCAGCTGGACTCAAGAATTAGCTCCGAGCACATCATGTCCTCAAAGCTGTCTGTGAACCGGCCCCACGGCACTCTGAGAACACCACACGCCCTGTACAACGCCCCCACACTTGTGTCTGTGCAACACCACTGCTGGCCTAGTCACCTCTGCCTTCAACTGTCTGCTAGCTGTCTGACACAGGGAGTGGCCTATCTGCTTTCTCCTTAAGTGACAGTCCCTCCAAAAGCAGGGAAGAAAGGATCCTCTACTCTCCCTCACAGCCTAGCATGGAGCCAGCTCCAACCAGCCTTGAATGACCCCGACTCAGAAGCCCTGACTTTTCTGGCTGTAATAGAGAGTTTTAAAATGTTTGCTTCCTCCCCGGTGCTCGAGTCAAAGGCCCAGTTCTGTCTGGGTTGGGAAGGAGCCAGGACCTTCTCTGACCTCAACCCCACATCTTACACCTGCCCAGCAAATTGCTTTTTAGGATTTCACTTGGATGCTACAAGTTGCTGGTTATGTTTTTGTAATCTGTGGGTCTTACTGTTGCTGCTTTGCTCTTTTTGTTTCTTGTTTAACTGGAGAATTCTGATCCCCAGGGATGGGCCGATCCTGTACCCCTCCCTTCCCCACCCTGGCTCCCACGTGCATGACCCCCGGTCTTGTCTTCACCATTCAAATAAGGTGGGTCTCATGCATCTGCCCGAAGCCTTCTACACACTCACATGCTCGCATGTGCACACACACACACACACACACACACACACACAGCCTTCACTTTATGCCTCGCCTGGTGCCAAGACAGAATTGATGGTGATGAGCGAAGGAGACGGGGAAAAAAAAAAAGCCAAGCGGACGATTAGCTGGGTTAGGTTTATGGCAACAGGCAACAAACTCATTCATTTCATGTTTTGCAGAATATAAAAGCGCTGAAACATTTTAATTTTAGATTCTTATCATTGAATTTACTGCTTTTCTCTCGCCATGATTTGTGTTGCTTTTTAATTTTTACAGTCTCTACAGAAGCCAGATGCTACTGCCTAAGGACAAAATAATAAAAACCTACTGCAGTCATGAGTTACAGAACAAAAAAGAAACAAGCAGTTGACAGAAGTTAATATCTCAATTTAACAGTGTTGCTTTGCTAATGATCCTTTGATATGTGTTTATTTAGAAAGGTCTGGCCTTGACCTTGAAGGCAAACTCCACCACAAAGTCTTTATGAGAAAAGAAAAAGACTTTATTTATAGATTGGCTTTATGTCAATCACTTTGGCAGCTGGTCCCAAAGTGCCAAGCCCCTGGAGGAGAGTGTAGAGGGAGAGTGGGACACACAGCCCAGATGAACTGTTCACTGAGGGGTCCATCGGGGAGAAGGGGGAAGTGGGAGGAAGGGGTTTGGGGGAAAGTAAAACCCAAATGTTCTGTTTCCTTTTGAAGCAATCAGGGTGCTTAGACTCCCTCCGGAAAATGTGACACAACCAAGCAGATTGGATCTCAGAGAAGAGGGACACAAGCAAAGGGATGAGGCGTGCCTGGGGCTATGGGGCCAGCGTTGGGAGGTTTCCGGGGATGACTGCCGACAGTCATCTACAAACTTACCCAAACTGCATGGAGGACAGACCGCCAGCCCCCAGAAGCAGGAGACTAGACCTGTAACCCCATAAAGCCCAGCAGTTCCAAGATCACCCTGCCACCCTCTTCTCTCCCTGCCCCTCACTGGGGCCACATCTGTCTGTGGGAATCCTTGCTCCAGGCCATACCTTGAGGTTCCTCCAGAAGGAAGCCCTCTGCACCCAAGGCCCTGCGCTCCTTTCTGTGAAGCCTGGGGGGCTGGCTATGGCCACGGCCCTTCTCTGCTGAACAGGGCCTTTTGCCCTTTATGTCCACTGTGCTTGCCACTCCCAATGCCCCCCAGGGGAACTCCACTCCCGCACTGCCAGTGACCGCTCAGAGGCGAACCTGTGCCTCCCGCCTGACCTCTACGTGCTAACAGCATAAATCCACACCCCTCAGATGTTCCACAGGCTTCTCAGTGTGTCCAAACCTGAACCCCACATCATCTGCTCCCAAACCAGCTCCTCCTTCTCCATCTCGGTCTCTGTTCTCAGCACACATGTCCACTCTGTCACCTCTTCTAGACGGCTGTGACCCGGAGGCCTCGGTCCTCCTTCCCCACACACCCCACTCCGGCTAACTTCCCATCACCCCAGTATTCCCTAACACGTCCCTTCCTTCTCATTCCAGGAAGACACCATCTCACCCAAGCCACCAGCATCCCTCACCAGGATTCCTGCGGGGGGTGGGAGGGCACCTCCTGGACGTGGCTCACCAGCCTCAGATCTGACCCCCCCCACCCCATGACCACCATGGCAGCCTACCAGAAATTCGTCTCATCTGGTGACCTAACTTCCTTGTAAAGGCTTCTCAGGACTCCCTGTTACCTGTGGATAAAATCCAGGCTCCTAACCAGGCCTCTGTGGTCTGGGCCCACTTGCCCCTCCAACCCCCTCTGCCCTACCTCAGACAGGATGCTTTAAGCCCCACCACCACCATGTGGTTCGCCCTCTCCACCAGCTCTCCTGGTGTGGTGGCAGATTTCCGCTTCTCTAAGACCTTATGAGATCTCCTTCCCCAGGAAGTCTTACCCGTTTCCTGGGCATCCATGGTGTACCCCTCCTCGGAGCTCCCCAAGTACCTTGGATGCGAACATCTCCACCCCTGCACCTGGCACCGTACTTATCACCGCCCCCTTATGGGTCTGTCTTCCCATCTCTGAGTTCCCGGAATCAAGACCCCAGGATTTATTCATTTAGGTTTCCCCAGCACTTAAGCACACAGGAGTCCTGCAATGAGTTGAATGAATGAATGGCTGGCTGTTTCGGTTTCCCTGAAGATAAGAGGAGTAGGGGTCATTTAGTGATGTGCCAGCCCAGTGAGAAGCCATCAGTCAAAGTAACGTGGGTATGCGCGCGTGGGCACGCTACTGGCCACCTTCTGTGTAGATGTTTGTAGGCTGAGAGCACCACGTTTTGTCAGGCTTCTCTGGGCACCAAACAGGTTTTTCCAGACCAGCTGGGTGGGCATTCCCCTGCAAAAGGTCATCCGTTGTGCCTCTCCCCAACCTTGTCACCCAGCCTCCTGACCAACGATTAGAGCCAAGTCAGAGCCCCTGTTGACCCTAAGAGCAATTCATCAGCACGGTGGGGATGGGAACAAGGGAGAGGAAAGTCCACCAGCCAGTCTGGTCACAAGGCCAGCTGAGGCCAGACTCAAATCACGGGCAACAAATGTCCCATCCCACCCCGCCCACCCCAACTCTGCTAGAGAGTAATTAGCACCCAGATCAGAGACATTTTTTCATTTCTCCCCACCCACCCAATACACCAAGGCTGCCGGCTTCACAGGTGCAGTGTGTACAAGAGAGAGGGGGGTCGAGAGAGAAGGAGGGGAGTGTACTCTTCACAGCTCAGCAGCCCCCGGAAAGGTTTGGTCAGGGCTGCAGGGCTGTTCTTACCCAAGATGAAGCAGGAAAGGTGATAACAAGTGGGAACCACAGCATTACCTTGGCCTTCCCTCGTCTACGCTCTCACATTCCCACCCTGGCTGCTGCGTTCAAGGGCTTCCCCATGCCAAAGGTTGTTCCATTTCTGGGCTGGGGCCATGGTCAGTGACTGGCCACTGAGTCCAGCCCCTGCCTCTGGCTTCCGAGATGGGAGGAACCAACCTTTCTGAAACCACATTCGTGGATAACGCTTGAATTGTATGAGCAACATCTGTTACTAGTAAGATTCGTAATCACAAAATCATTCGACTTTGAAATAACATAAAAGGGACCAAAAAGAAAGAAAGAAAGAACTAGGGGCACCTGGGTGGCTCAGTGGGTTAAGGCCTCTGCCTTCAGCTCAGGTCATGATCCCGGGGTCCTGGGATCGAGCCCCACATTGGGCTGTCTGCTCAGCGGGGAGCCTGCTTCCCCCTCTCTCTCTGCCTGCCTCTCTGCCTACTTGTGATCTCTGTCTGTCAAATAAATAAATAAAAATCTTAAAAAAAAAAAAAAGAAAGAAAGAACTACAAAGAGCTAAAGGCACACATATGTGCACACCCTCAGTAGAAGCAGCTCTTCAAGTGCAAGTTTCCCAGCCTTTTTTAGGAACATCTTTTCAACTCAGGAAGTCCTCACCAACATCTGACCTAAGCTTCTCTTCAAACTCCTGCCTGTTTTGTGTGTGTTTGTTTAACTCACTGCCTCTTGTTGTAGGGTAAAGATACAAGGAATTCTTCCTTACCTCCCTGAGACATCTTTCTCTCTGTTTCTGTTCTCTTCCCGAGTACAGCTGGCAGCGCCAATGGAGATCTCCTCCACCAGAGAGAGATGGGAATGAGCCGCCTGCCATGTTTTCCCATCCCTCTTGTCCATAAGAGCCGATACCAAGAGGTGTGAGTGTTTGGTCATCCCGAGCTGATGGGCCTGGTGACCCATCTCCACACTGCCCCCAGGCTGCCTTGTCCCCTACCAGATGGGGATGGTGGAGAAAGGAAAAACCAAATCCCAGGGCCATTTAACAAGAGCAAGAAGGCAACTTTAAAGCAAGTCCTTTTACTGCCCACAGCCAACTGAGGTCCACACTGAGTTATGAGTCCTTTGTGCAAAACTACTAGTTATCAGGTAAGTCATAAAGGATCATTCATAAAATTAGATTCACCACTTGTTTTTATAGCACTCATTAAGGGACATAAAAGACCATTCTTTTCAGCATTTTGGTGCTGAATTATAAATTCAATTAACTGGACACAGTTAAGTTCATAGATCCAGAAATCCTTATATCAAAGAGGCAACTCCTAACCACTAGCAGATAAAAAAAAAAAAAAAAGTGGACACCATCCTCCCCCTGGCATTGCAGGGCCCTGATCTGACGGAGTATCTCCCAGCAGGTCCCACTCACTTCTGTCTTCTCCCCTTTTCTAGTTCTTTCTCCCATGTTAGGAAAGGAAATGGATTTTGAAGTCTAGGAAGGAAAAAAGAGAGGGGCGGCTTCGAATCCTTGGCCAAGATACAGAATGCCTCTCTTGGGCCTCAGTTTACCCTGGAGATGATAATGGCCACAGGGCGGTTGTAAAGGGTTAAGCAGAGTATGAGTAATACGCCTCACTGAGTACTTAGATACCCAGTTGGCACGCAAAAAAGCAAATTCTCAACATCACTGTCCTAAGAGGTAAATTCGGTGTAACCCCACCTCCCCCGTGAAACCTTTAATGGTGGTTCAACCGGCGTGTATGGGACACTAACGTCGAGCAGGCCCTGAGTTATATCCTGGGGATGGGCAAAAGAAGTAGACAACATGCCCTCAATTGTAGGTTTCCAGAGAGGAGATGCAATACTGTCCTCATTAACATAGTCCTCCTCTAAATTCCTCTCTGTGCACCACCTAGGCTGGCATCTGATTACACAGTGACCTTTAACTGGTCTCTGGCTGATTTATATATGTCCAGATCTAGTGCCTTCCAGCAAATTTACCTTACGATAGTGGGAAAACACCACATGAGCACCGGCGTCTGAAAGCTCTGAGCTCTAGCCCCACTCTGAAACCTCCAGAGGCTGACTGGTAAAGCAGGTGAACTGGGAACTCGGCACTCACTCGTTGTGGGACAAATGCAGCTCAGCCACTTAACCACTGCTGTGCGTCCTCAGGCAAGCCACCTAACTCTTCTGTGCCTAAGTCCTCCTCTGTGAAATCAGAGTGGTAAAAATACCTACCTCACAGAGGTTTCATGAGGCCTGAAGGATGTTAATGCTACCCAGCATAAAACGAATGTCTGAGGGGTGCCTGGGCAGCTAAGTGGGTTGAGTCTCTGCCTTTGGCTTGTGTCATGATCTCACGGTCCTGGGATCGAGCCCTACATCGGGCTCTCTGTTTGGCAGGGAGCCTGCTTCCTCCTCTCTCTCTGCCTGCTTCTCTGTCTACTTATGATCTCTGTCTGTCAAATAAATTAATAAAATCTTAAAACAACAACAACAACAACAACAAATGTTCGAGAAATCATAGCTATAGTGGTTATCAGCGATATACAGCAGGGAAAGCTGTCCTTCTCTTCCTCATCTTGGAAACAAGAAGGTTCACCTTAGAAAGCTGATAGAAGGATGAAGGAAAACACCAGCTCAGTCCGTGGCACCCAGTAAACTCTTAAGAACTCGGTACGGGCCGGGTTCTCTTCTCAGGAGCAAGAATGGGATCGTCCCCCGCTTCAGTCTCCTCCTCACAGTGGTGCCCCATCAGTCCAAATTAGCATTCACTAATTTCACTTGAATGGGAACGGAGGGAATAGAAAGGAATTAGGATTTCTAAAGCTATTCTTTGGAAGACGATTCTTTGTATTACATTTTTTTAAGGGCAAAATGAGGGATATGGGGAACCTGAGTTTCCCGTGACTCCCACAGATAATGAACTCTAGGCAAATAATCTGCCCGGGTTTCCACCACGGTTCGATGAGCCGACAGCCCCGGGTAGTGTCCCAGCAAGGTCTCTCTTGAGGATCCTGGGTGTCGTCACCAGCAGAGGGGCCTGGGTGGGATTCTAGAGGCTGAAGGCTTCCCAGCAGCAGCAAGGCCACAGAGCGGCAGAACACAGAAGGGGGGGCCTTGGGCCCAGCCGTCTCTGTAGGGTCTCGTGTCAGCGTGTGGGCAGACCGAGGGACATTTTCCACTTGGGCCACAGCATGGGGAACCAGAGTGACCTGTTCATTAGAAGGACATCGAGACCGCCAGAGCGACAAGGATTGGGGGCAGGGTGCTGTTGTTTTCTATCAGGAGAGGACAGGGTCCCTCTTTCTCTGCGGGTTTTTAGGAAGGGGACACAGAGCAATTCCCATAGGAGAGGGGAGCAAGGCAATGAGCTGGGTGGCCCTCCAGGGGCGGTTCCCTGGTCTCACATACGCAGGATTCGAAAACAACAGTAACATCATGCTGACGTTCCCTTGGCTTCTAAACTTCGGGGAAGGCCTGGGTATGCAACCCAGGACTCGGTTTCTTCCTCTAGCAAAGCAGAAAGCTAGCCCCGAGAGACGATGGTCCCTCCTGAAATGTCTTGGCTGTATTCAAGCCGGGGGACGACCTCCCTCCTTCCTGCTTCCCAGTGAGCGCAGGGGCACTCCAGGGGCCTTGGAAGATGCCAGGGAGGGGGAGAGGCTCAACAAAAACCCTCACTTACTTACTTTTTTTTTTTTCCCCCTGAAAGTCACCCCCAGCTTCTTGGGACACAAAAGTATCTGTTAAGGTAAGTTAAACCTTCTCAAGATGAATTTTCCTGCTACTTTTAATTAAAAGTTCTTTAGATTTAAAAGGACACTATTCAGAAAAGGCTGAAAAAAAATTTCATTGACACTCCCCTCCACCCCCTCCCCCTTTTCCCAAGGTAAAGAAAAAGCCGTTTTGTGCACAGCTCACCCGGTCCACACTGTACAAAAGGAGGTGGATGGGCGGCAAGACACATGAGATGACCCTTTGACCCCGAACCGCTGACAAGTCCTCAATGGCATAAATACCAGATAATCAATCACATGCCAGGAGGGCGAGTCCCCCTGCCCTCGCCCCAGCGTTAGGGTTTATGAGAGATACACTGTAGATAGACACTGGCTTCTTAAAAGAGGCCCCCTCGGCATTCCGGGGGCTGGCCATAATCCCGAACCAGGCCGGCCAGATCCTTGACCATCTTGTTTCACAGCTTTCATCGAGAGCTTATAAAGCCCTTCTCCCTCCTGCGCCCCCACGGCGAGCTGGACTTCTGGTATGAAATGCAGCCACCCCTCCCCCTCCTGCCTCCCCACCCCCCCACTCCCCACACATACCCTGATCCAAGAGGAGATGCTAACACGACAGCAAAAAAAGCTAGGGAGGAGGAGGGGGAAATGGGACAGGGAACCCATTAAAACCCCATGTGCCCGGGACTGGGAGGGGTACGGTGGCGGGAGCTGACGAGGACCCCAGGAAGTGATGAAGGGTCAATACTGATGACACCGATGACAGAGGTCACAGTAGCTGATAGCTGCTGGACGCTTGGTAAGGACCCTTCACCATCCTAAGCACCTCACCTATTACCTAGCCTTAAAAATAACTCTAGGAGCTAGGCACTGTTATTACTATGATGCCCGTTTTACGGACGAGGTGCTCCAAGTTCAAATAATTTGCCCAAGGCCACAATGACTAAACGGTGGGGAAGAGAGGACTTGAACCCCAGAGAAATGACTCAGGTCCCAATCTAGCCCCACTCTGTCCCTGGAGTCCGTGGATCTCTGTGTGGACGGGGAAGATGCTGGAAATCAATCCTCAGATCATCTGGTATCTGTAGGTCACACAGCAGCCAGGTAGAAGGGGGGCATTAGAGAAAGTTCTGATGGATGGGGGTCTGCATGTCAACATATCACCTAACTAAGTCCGATTTCCCAGGAGGCCAAGAACCAGGCTGGTCTCGGAGGAAGAAGAAGCATAAACCCAGCCCACAAATTTTGACCTCTATAGCAGTGCAGACACCCATCTCTGCCCCTCAGCCCACCTTGGACCCAACGCGCTCCGGCAGCAAGGGCCAGGCCCCGCGTCTCTAGGGCAACAAGGCTCTTCTGAAAGGCTGCTCTTACTCCAAAGGAGTTTACCAAGATCCTAAACCAGCCCCTGCCAACAGGGACATGGGGGCAGGGAGGAGGAAGAGAGAGCTTCTTGGTAACTAATTTTGATAATGCTTTTGTGTCAGGGTCAAAGGTTAAATATGGCCACACTAATCCGCTTCTTCCAGAATTAAAGCACAAGGGAGATTTCTCTGTAGCTTAGCAAGAGAGCACTTTTTCTCCTTGCTGGAGAAATGGTACCGTCCAAGCCTGCTGGATGGGGATGCCTGGCTGCTGGAGACGCATTCTTGCGCTCATTTGGACAGAACATCCCAGCTCCTGGCCGTGTGATTCGTTATTTATTATTGAGATCGAGGTAGAAGGAATGCAAAGTGGCACTTACAGATTTTAAGAGTCCCTCTGTCCCACTCCACCCCCTTCTGAAAATGCTTCCTGAAATGCTCTAGAAAGGAGAAAGGAGGAGAATACACTTAGGAGCCTCACGCTCACACACTCTACGAGTCGCACAGATAAAACGCCAGCCTTGGCTATGGGAGAAGCCCCGAGTGCCAAACCATACGTTTGCCTCACAGGGTGCAAAGTGCATGCAAGTGTCTTCTTCCACGTGACTGCACAGAAGGCCCATGAGGTACGTGGGGGGTTTTGACCCCATTCTACCAGTGAGGAAAATTAACTTCTAAAAGGACTAGGGACTTGCCCAAAGGCTTGAGCCTAGTAAGCGGCAGCACCTGGACCAGGAATATTGTTTGTTCCTGTGGCTGCAGGAAATGGACAGATAGGGGTATCCTCCAGGAAGACACAGGGGTCCCCCTGACGAACAGGAGACCCCCAGCAAAAGGGCAGAAGGCCAAAAACAGGTCTCCTGGAATCATTTTCCCAAAGCTCAGCCCTGGGGTGGGGGTGCCTCTGAGTGGGCAGGTGAGAGACGAGTGAACCGTGGAGCTGAACAGGGACCTGGGGTGGGGATGGGGGTCTCAAATCCAGGAGACCCCTCCTCCCCTCCCACTCTGACGGAGAGCTCATTTCCCTCCTCCTTCACCACCCCCCTTCCTGGTTGGGGGAACAGTCACCACCCCAAGGCAGAGAGGGGAGCTCCCAAGGGAGGCAGTTGCCTTGCAAGAAATGATTGTCCAAGTGTCAACAGCCTGCTGCTTCCCAGAGCCTCAGGGTCAGAGGCCAGGACGGAGCACAATGGCTTTCTCGAGCTGAAGGGTCCAGGGAGAGGGGCCTCTGGGGGGTCTCCGGAATGCAGAGGCTCTGAATCCAGGCACCGGGGTCTCCTGTCTTGCCCTTTCATATCCTTCCTCCCTCTGCAAATCCCAGACACCACTAGCCTCAGAAACAGAAGACCAAGAAAGGAAGGGGATTAGCCACAGCCCACATACACATGCATACACACAAAGGTTCAGGCTGCGAGGCACGGTGAGCAAATCAGTCGCCATCCCCACGAAGTAAGTTTACCCTAGAGCACGAGAGTGAGGAGAAAATTCAGCTGGAGCCCTCTTCCTGCCTCTAAGCCGTCCCTGCCCGCTGCTCCCGTCTGGGCTGGGCACCTGCCACTCTTGCCCACGATGAGGGCACACCTCTGTCACAGCCCTGTTCGGGGCTGCAGCTCCCCATAGATGCTGACACCTGTGTCTGTGGTCGGTGTTCAAATCCTGACTGGGGATCGAGGAAGGGACGAGAGTTCGGGGAATGTCTTCCTCCTGAAACTCTCTCTGCGCTAGAGGTTACAGATCTGGGAGGGCTTGTACATGGGATCGATCTCACCGACGGACCCATTTAGATCAGATTCAGTCAGAAATCCCAGGACACAGCTCCTCATTTCGGCCCACCGTGTGACACGGAATCCTTCATAACTGAATGGACCAGGCTGCGTCCCTCGTGATCTTCTCCGTGATCCAAAATGTGTTATAATGGTGGAGTTGCTTTCACACAGCACTCACTACGTGTGCAGGGGCCCTCTTCCTGGCTTGCGGGCGGCCTCCTCTAGCTGGTCTGCACTGGTGCAAGACAGAGAGCTCTCGCCGCCTCCTCCTCCTCCCGGGAGGACACTAATCCCATTCTGAGGGCTCCACCTCTCGTCCTCTTCCAAACCTGCCCACAGAGCCCACTTCCAATTACCATCCCACTGGCGCTGCGGGCTTCAACCCATAAGTTGAGGGATAAGCAACACAAATATCCAGTCCGTAACAGACACAACGGAGCGGAGGAGAAATACGCCGGATGGACAAGGAACGTGAGCAGTGGGAGTTTGGGAAAGATGCACAGAGAGGATAAACAGCAGGAGAGTGGGGTTCGGGACAAACACGCTGTAGGGGATAGCAGAAGGTGAGGCCTGAGGCTTTCACGAGGGCGAGGGGGCATCTCCTATTCCATACAGTGGAGTCTGACATTACCCCATCCAGATCTCCTGAAGGCTGCAAGAAACAGCCACGTCTAGGTGTTTGAGGATTTGGGGTGCGAGCCTTGCTTGGTTTTTCTAAAAGCTCCTCCAGATGACTTTCATGGGTAGCTGGGGTAAGACAGCAAGGATCTTTTGAGGGATATGCTGGGAGAGGCAACGCTGGGTGTACATTTTAGACACCAAAGCATCCTTCCTTAGGCGCCCACCCCTCTGCCACCACCTCGGTCTGAGACCACGGGGCATTGCACACGACCAGCCTGGGGTCCTTTCCCAGAGTCAGTGACCTCCAGACCCACATGCGGTTGCCCTCCCTGACCGGGCATTCCCTGAAGATCGGGCGGAGTCGCACCTCAGAGAAACACTGTGTGCAGAACTGTGGGTTTCTGGCGGCCGCCCAGGGCTGCAGGCGGGCAGAGGAACGCAAGACACTGAACACCACACCCGAACCCCCACAGCACAGATCGTGTTCGACTGCCTTGTACTGTTGGTGTCTCTTTAGATAGGTCTGTTTTTCTCCCTAGTGATGGTTAGTTTTCCAAAGGCGGGATTTGGGTCTGTTTTTTTTTTTATTTCGCCAAAATTCAGAGTGCTTAGAACAGCACAGGAGGTAGGCAGAACGAGGTCACAGGAACCCCAGTGCCTAGAACCCGGCTGTGTAGACCCTGAGTAATGGACTGCCAACGAGGGCCACATGGGACAGAACCTCCTACCCAAGAGATTTACGGGAAAGGGGGGAAGAGTATTATTTTTTGGAGATGACAGGGTTGTGGGTACCCTGGGGGACAGGAAGAGTGGTCCCTGGCCAGGATTCCTGGGTGCTAGAGCCCACAGTGTGTTTCTCTAACTTGCTGTGTGACCCCAGGCAAATCACCGAACCTCTCTGAGACACGGAACCATCCTCCGCAATGCCTCTTGCTCAAGCTTCTGAAGTCTGGGAATCAACACAGGTTAGCATCCCAGCCCTTGAATTAGCCTCTCCTGACCTGAACACATCCCAGCACAGGGACTAGGGCACGGAAATGATAATTGCAGCCCTGGTTTCTGCAAGGTGGGGGATGTGGTAGGACTCACTGTGGGATGAGGCAAGTCCTCTTTCGGAGTAGAAACCAGGCCTCCCCGGGCAGCAAGGAACAGAGACTGGGGAGCCCAGGAGCATTCTAGAACAGGAATCCAGGCTAGGCAGCCTTGGCCGTAACCAAAACCCCGCCTTCCGGACCACCTCTCCGGAGACAGGGATCCCAAGGCATTTTGGGATAGAAAAACACTCGGTGCTCATTCATTTGTCAAAAACCTCAAGAGTGTTTCCCAGAGGAGAGAAGTCAGAGTGACTCTAGAGCCCAGGGGGCAGCTTTTCAGAGGCAAAGTCTCCCCCTTTTCCATTCCTGTAACTAAAATGAATATGGAAAAGATAATTACCTTTAAAACATACTTAATACTTGAACACATTATCTCTACCTGCAGAAAAAGAATGTTATCTGATGGGATCTTCCCCATAAGCTTAATCAAATTGCTATCTTAAAACTCTCCAGAGTCCTGTGAAACAGTAATAGAAAATCCGAAGCAGAGGCTGGAAGCATTTTATATTTGTTTGGTTGAGGGGAATGTGTATCCCATCTGACAATGGGCACTTAGAGACAAAGTCATTTCCAATCTGTAATGGATCTTCTCCTAGTGGGGGCAGGGAACATTTTGTCTGACCCAAACCCGCAATCCCACGGCTAAGTAACTTTTCCTAATGTTCGCCGAAGGAAATTCCGAAAGAAAAGCCTTTTCCCTCATATCTGTCGGGGGTCCTTCTCCTGTAGGATACCTTCCCCCTCGTTGGCCCTGGGACACTTAACATATGGTGATGCTTAACTTGCTACTTAACTCTGGGTTTTAACTTGGCAAATAAATCGATACCTATATTTTCCTTGGTCTGTCCAGGCCCCGGGCGGGGCCATTCATTAAGTTAGTAGAGGAGGTAAATTACCTGCCCAGATCCTGCCCAGGGCGAGTGGCCGTTTGCAAGGCTAGGGAAAACCAAAGGGAAACAGCTTTTAAGACGATCAAATGGGAGGACTGGCTATGTTCCCAGCATCTCAAGCTGGCCTGGAATGGCCAAGTAAACAGCTACTGCGCAAGGGCCTGGCCAGCCCAGTTTATCTTGTTGACAGAAGGAGCGATAGGTAAGAGGTGAAAACGTGTTGGGTCTCTGTTAGTCCCTTCTGCCAGCGGGTCCCCCCAGAAGGCCCTTCAGATAGGGGACCGGGTCCCCCAACCAAAGCGTGGAAGGCAAGAGGCACATCCCGGTGCACAAGTAACCCCATCAGGGCTTACACGAGGAGTGAGTGGGTGTGGACAGAACACTGGGAAACCACTGCGGTGATTATCGAGACAGGCCTATGGCGGGCGTGTTACAGGTCCATTGCCTACGATCACGCCACGTTTGTTTAAAACAAAAAGACATTGTATTTCCTAATTTCCCCACACTGAGCACCTATTACTTGTTGGATTCTTTTCTTAAAATGGGCTCCCTGGCTCCATGCCGATCACGCAGACTTCAGCAAAAAGGACGTCCCCCCACCCCCCAGCAAGGTAAGGACCAGCTTTTCTTCATGAGATCTACCCAGACGGCAACTCCCCAGATTCCCCGATGGAGGACGTCAGATGCCCGTCTCTCTCCCGAGGCGGGTCTGGAGCAGTCTTTCCTCCTACCTTTCCCATTTCCCAACTCTGAAAATGGAAGAGTGGGGAGCAGAGGGAGGCCCCTCTGAGCCCAGGAGGACTGGAGCCCCCCTGGTGCCTCCTGGGAACAGCATGACTGTGCGAATGGTCCCTCTGGCATTGACCCCGCCTCCTGTCTAGGAAGGCCTGTGACATGGCAGGCCGAGGGGACCGGGCCGAGCCTCCACAAACCAACCACATCCCTGGGAGCTGTTTTTTGTTTTCGCTGCCACACAATTCACAAACCCTAGAGGAGTATTACCTTCTAAAGCACACAATTTGATGGTTTTGAATGGACTCACCATCAACCATCTCCAACACTCTCAAGCCCCACTTTTTTTTGCCCAAAAAGAAACTCCACGCGCCCCGGATGGCATTCCCCACTCCCCCGTCGGCTGCAGGCAACTACCAACGGGCTCGGCCTCTAAGACGTGCCTGAACACTTCCCATAAACGGAACCCTGCGACACGCAGAGCTCTGTGTCTGCGTTCTTTCATGGCAGGGTCCACGCACATGCCTGGGACGGCATGATCTCAGCCCCCGGTTCCTTTCTACGGCTGCGTAATACTCCACCGCCCTCTGTCTGCTCGTCAGTGGCGGGACGGGCCTGGGTTGTCTCTGGTTTTTTGCCGCTGCAAGTCATGCTGCTGGGAACCTTCATGTCTGAGTCTTTGTGTGGATATAGGTTTTCAATTCTCTTGGGTTGGAAGCTGCTTTTTTAAAAATAAATTCATGTCATAAGGTTTCATTTGTCTCTCTCCCACAGTAAGAGAGAAGAGAAAAAAAGACAAGACAGAGATTATAGGATATTTAAAGGATGGTTTCAAAAAAATCTGAGGTTTCTGGTTTCTCGTGTTCCCGGGATCTGCCAGCCGCCCATCCCTGTGCCTACCCAGCCTCACAAACACGATCTGCTGGTCTTCGGGTCCCCACCGCAGGCAACCGCGGACCCCTCCTTCCCCACCAGCCTCCCCAACCCACTTCACCCCCACCTCAGCAGAAACCTGTGCCACAGCATATGAAATATTTAAGCTGCTTTTCTAAATATATATATTATTTAGCCTACAGTCTATAAAATATTTACATTGTTTGTCCTGCCCACCCCCACACAGCTGCATTATTTACAGTACGATTGGGAAAACGTTAACCCTTGTTTACTGACTTGCATGTTTTCCCCCTATCGCGCCATGTCACTGGGCGTGCACAAACCGGGGATGGCAATAGTGAGTTCTCCTGCCCAAGTCCACAGCAGGCCCCGGGGACATGGGACATCACATGGGCTCCAAAGCCAGCCAGCCAGAACCACAGTCCCCCATGTGGGACCAGGGGGCACGCACCGCAGAATTTCTGGAGGGTGGCTGTAGATGTCAAGCTCACATCCCGCCACTCTTGACACCTCGTTGCTCCCAGAATCACCTGTTTACCTCCCTCAGTCACCCTAATAGGCAGGACTTCAGTCCTCACTTCGGTGTAATGGAAATCTCTCTTGCAACCTGCTTCCCCTGTCAAGGCCTTTGGTGGACACAGCAGTGGTGACCCAAGACGGGAGGCTTGGGTCCTGGCTGTGTAGCTGAGACACTTAAGCCCTGGGTGGCTCTTAAACTCCAATTACTTAAACATGAAGCCTTTTCTTTTGGGAAGTCCTCCTCCTTGGGACGCCCGGGGGCCTCCACTGGTGAAGCATCTGACACTTGGGTTTCAGCTCCGGTCATGATCCTGGGATCGAGCCCCGCGTCAGGCTCCACGCTCAGCAGGGAGCCTGCTTGGGACTCTGTGTCTCTCTCTTCCTCTGCTCCTCCCCCACTTCTCTCTCCCTCTCAAAAAAAAAAAAAAAAAAAAGTCCTTCTTAAAAGTGCTATTTTGGGGTGCCCGGGTGGCTGTCATTAAGCGTCTGCCCTCGGCTCAGGTCAAAACCGGGGGTCCTGGGATCGAGCCCCACGTCAGGCTCCCTGCTCTGCAGGAAGCTTGCTTCTCCCTCTCCCACTCCCCCTGTTTGTGTTCCCTCTCTCACGGTCTCTCTCTTGGTCTGTCAAATCAATAACATCTTTTTTTTTTTTAAGTGCTGTTTTTCTTACCTACAATGTGACCTTCTTTTTTATATTTTTATAGATGATACATGCCTATAAATAAGTATTATAATTATTATTGTTCAGAAATAGATAAAACAGAAAGTAAAACCAGCTTTATTCTGTGATCCCGTTCTCTAAAGATACTCACTGTTAATAGTTCCAGAGTCCTCTAGAATCTTCCGGGACAGCTTCTGTGTTTTGTAGTGAATGGCACCACACGATACAACCTATTTTCTCTAACCAGCTTCTATCACACAAACCATCATGGACATCTTTCCATGTCAGGTACTATAATTAACAGATTCCTTACCTTTGGACATTCCAGGTGTCCTCATTGCTTTGTAATTATTACATAAAATGTTGTAATCAGCAACCCTAAGGGAGGCTAAAAATTGATCTTTGGTACATGAAGGCCAAAGCTGGGGCCAAAACGAAGGCTGTGGGTCTCCGAGCCTTGGCTGCACTGCACCAGGGCCTGGCCGGGCCCAGGAGAGGCACCCTGCTTCAGCAGCGAGCAAGCCACGGCGTCGCTCTGCAGGACACGCCTCCTTAACTTAGACGCCTCCATTGAAATGTCAAGGGTGTAAAATCAACTCTCATCTCCTGGTCCTTGAACTCAGGGGAGCTTTTCCCTTCCTCCTCCTCCTCCTCCTCTACCTCCCCCCACCTCCACTACCTCTACTTACCCTGCTTCTGTTTTGAATCTCTAAAATAATGTGACAAGTTAATGATGGTACAATTATCTAAATGTTTAACAGACATGTTATCTAAGTGAGTCGGATTGAGATTCCATCCCACTGACAATAAACATCAATGGTGGAGCAGAAAGCGATAGGCAAATTATAGCAAACCCTGCAATTTCAATGCTATTAAATTTGGAGGAATAACAGCCTTGAGGCCTGTAAACTCTGAATAAAATAGGCCCTTGTGTTTGTCCAACTATTAAATCAAAATGCTACCAACATCCTAGAAAAAACAAGGCGATTTATGGCTTTTCAAGTTTCAGTTACACATCGGTTTTTATTAACTCCTTTCTGTCTTCGGGCGGTCGTGTCTTGAGGGGGAAGGGTGGGTGGGAGCTGGAAGCGGAGGCAGAGCGATAGAGGAGAAAGAAACACGTGGGATGAAGAACGGGAAGGCAGAGAGGGGAGGGGACCCGGGGTCCAAGTGGGGGCCTGGGGCTGACTGTCGGGCCTTGCACGAGGACAACGTTAGAGAGAAGGAACAGCTTTGAAGAGCAGAGCAGTGGGCGTCCCTGAAGCCCAGCAGACTCGCCACCAGGGCACCATGACTTGAATCCCAGTCCTTCTCTTGAACAGGATGTACTATTTTTTTTTTAAAGATTTTCTTTATTTATTTGACAGACAGAGATCACAAGTAGGCAGAGAGGCAGGCAGAGAGAGAGGAGGAAGCAGGCTCCCTGCTGTGCAGAGAGCCTGATGTGGGGCTCTATCCCAGGACCCTGAGATCATGACCTGAGCTGAAGACAGAGTAACCCACTGAGCCACCCAGGCACCCCAGGACGTACTATTTAAACCCTTGCCTGTACCGGCCACTGGGGCAGGGGGTGGCCCACCAGGTTAGATCACTTCTGAAAAGCAGCCATGCTCGGCGCTGCCGGAGGTCTGAGCCACAGTCCTCAAACACCAAGTTCTATCATTCCCCTCAAATTTCTGGGGTAATTTTTAAAATACAAAAGAGCTTCATCTTTAATTCCTTCTTCAGACACAGCATTCACTTAAATTTTTACTGAATAAGCTTCTAAAAAAAAGTGAAAGATAAACATGTCTTCTGGTGAGGGACAGAAAACACAGACATCTAAAAACGGCCCGAGTGAGAAGCCACCATTGAAGGCATGCTCTCCATCCCAGGCAGTGGGCTAAGCCCCGTACAGAGAGTTTTTGATTCAGTCCTTACAACAACCACATATAATTTAATCATAGTTTACAAAGGTGAAAATGAAGGTTGAGGAAAATGTAGACTACCCATACATACCCATACAGGATCAGAATTTACACTGTTCCTGGAACCAAAGAACCCCCAAAACAGAAATTTTTCTTGCCCAATTCACACACCCAATATTCGAGAGAGGAAGAGAAACAATGCAATTCGTTCCATGTCACAAAGCAAGCCTGTGACAGAGCCCAGAGAAGAACTCAGTTCTCCTCTCGTAATTCATTATCGCTTCCATACACCATGCTACCCCCAACACAACAATCATGGCCACCATATTTCCCATAACAGTGGGAGGCTGGTGAAGGCAGGGACCCCAAGAGTCCCACTCGCTGCTGCATCCCAGTGCTCGGCATCCATGTCTGGCACAAAGCAGATGCTCAAGAGGTCTCCTGAGTCAATGAGCTCCAACCTTTTCAAACCCAGACTGGTCTTGGGTGAACTTTCCTTCTCCATCCCTAAAGACAGCCAAGTACCACTAATCCCCTTAAAAGCACCATTCAAAGCAGCAATGCTTTTCATAAAAGGTATTGCAGTGATGAATGGGTAAAGCATGAGGATTTTTAGGGCAGTGAAATTACTCTATAGGACACAACTATGGTAGGTACAGGTCATTATACATTTGTCCAAAACCACAGGACACAGGACACCTAGAGTGAGCCATCATGCAATCTCTAGACTCTGGGTGTTTACAGGGTGTCAGTGTAGGGTCACGGGGAACAATAAAAGTCTCACTCTGGTGGGAGATGTTGACAGTGCAGGGGACAATAAAGGTCTTACTCTGGTGGGAGACGTTGACAGTGGGGGAGGCTGTGCGTAGGGGGGGAGCCGGGAGTATCATGGGGACTCTCCATACTTTCTACTCAATTTTGCTGTAAACCTAAAATTGCTCTAAAAAAATAAAGCTTCTTAGTTTTGAAAAGAAGCATTGAGGGCCCCCCCCAGAAGGTAGTCAGAGGGGCCCAAGAGCCACTAGGGTAAAGGATGGCTTGTCTGGGCCTGCAGGTGACAGCTGAGTTGTCCTTCCCTACTCCACAGCGAGCAGCTCCGACAAAGCCGAGAGCCCTGCGCTTGGAAAATAAAACTCTATATTAGGCATCAAACATGCCTTTATAGTAACAGCATGAAATGAGGTCAAGAGTAAGTCCATGCTGGTGCACTGACTGTACGAACAGCAGCATATGACTGTCCCTCCCAAAGTGCCCATGACGTTCCCTGGCCGTTTCCGGGCTTTCTCATGTTCAATTCCTTGGCACACCGTGTGAAATGCTATACAAATCACCCCTGATATTTATAAAAGTCAGAGGCTATTATGTTTTCAATGGGGAGGTCACGCCAGCATGCATGGAATCCATGTGTTTCTCCCATGACCTGCCCTCCCCCGTGCCCTCCAGTTCGGGCAGGGGTTTGAGGCTCGCTCTGCCTTTCTGTCCCTGTGAAGTTTTAGGGAGATGGAGCTGTTGGTCTTCGTGCAGCCCTTTGCCTTCTGCCCTCTCCTCCACTGGGGCCAGTACCTGGCTTCTGCCCCCTGGGGCGGCGGGGGAGAGGGGGCACAGAACAGTTGCTGGTTCACCTACTGCCGTGGGACAGAGGGGCCAGGACCCCTGACGAGGCTCCTCGGGGCCCAGCACTGCCCTTGTGCCAGATCTGGGGCAGAAGAGGGGCAAGGTGGGCAGCCATCCTGAGGATGGAATGGGGCTGCTCCCCCTTGTAGACCCTCTCCCATACCTGCACCTCCTGATGCCCCTTCCGAGCTCACCCCCCACAGAAAGTCTCCCAAATGAAGACTTCATTTTCTGTTCTGAAGCTCAGGGCCAGAGACCGTCCCTGGAGTTCTCCCCGAGTACTATTAACCTATCAGGGATGAGAGGGGGCCAGCAGAAGCAGCTGGCTTTCAACATGAGGGTGGGGTGCAGCTCTGCACCTTCAGAAGGGAGGGGACCGTCACCCTGTTGCAGAGTGTGGGTGTCCTTACTGATTCCTCCCTCCAGAGCTCTAGCAAGGTGCCTCCTAGCCTCCTTGACACTGAAAAGGAGAGCACTCCAGGGCAGGGCTCTCTCTAGCACCTGCTCTCTGCTTTCTCAGCAGATCCCACAGCATGGCTGCCCTTGGCCACCAGGTGTGTTAGCCACTTCTAGACCACGGGACCGTCCCTCTGCAGCCAACACCAAAGGGAGGGGAACCCGCAAGTCAACATTTGCATCTGCCTGCGCTGCTTCTTCTGGGACGCAGGAATGTGGAAATGAAGCAACTTTTTCTAGGCCAGGAAAAGAAAGCCATATTCTGTTCAAAGTCAAGAGAAGCTTGGAATAAAAGTAAGGACTCCTGGGTTCTAATTCTAGTTTGTCTTTGCTCGTTCTCAACTGACCCCCCTTTTTAAATAGGGGCTTCTGACCCCTGATTTCACAGGCTGTTGACCCCTGGTCTGCATATTAGGTTCAAGGCCCAGTCCCCATTGGGGAGGGAAGACAGCATTAACACATGGGCTCTAGGGTGCAGAAGGCCAGGCATCCAAGCTAGCTGTACCCCAGGCTGGCCTTCCTTGATCTTTCTGGGTCTAAGTTTTCTCTGGCAAAGAATAGGGAAGAAAAATGTGTCTGTGTTAGGACTGTAGCCAACACCTAAATAAAATCGGAACTCCAAAGCATCTAATAGAGTACAGCTCTTGTCTTCTCTGCACCTGAGGCAAGTAGCCCCCTTCGTTCACTGACCTCACAACACTGTCATCTTCAGGAAAGCAGGGACCAGATTTTGTTCACCCTCATCTATCAGGTCCCCAAAGCCCTTGGCACATGGTAGACACTTTAAAACTTAGGAAATAAATGAATGAAAAAATGAGCAGACCAAGCAGCTACATAGTCTAACTCAAGTCAGCTGGAGGGGACAGGTGTATGTCTGCAGGACAGGTCTAGAGGTCTAGGTCATCCTAGCATCCTGGGCCTCCCAGATGACCCTTACACTTCCTAGCCCCAGAATTTTTTTTTTTTTAAAGATTTTATTTATTTATTTGACAGAGAGATCGATCACAAGCAGGCAGAGACAAGCAGCGGGTGGGGGGGGGGAGCAGGCTCCCTGCTGAGCAGGGAGCCCAATATGGGGC